>NC_037311.1:2430162-2733932 GCF_000143535.2 Botrytis cinerea B05.10
GCATTCTCCGTGCAATGCAATCTGCCAATGTCCGAACTTAAATCTCCAGGAAATTGAAACAATGTGACTTTGACTCAATTGCAAATTCATACCGTGTATACCGTGTACACCGTGTACACTGAGTAAATACTGACTTTTAGGAGACGAGACTCTATGTTGGAGAGCAACATTGTAAGCGCGCGGTCTCGTCACAGATGGATGTTCAGTATTATATACAGATACATATAACACCTTCCTTGCTTTTTTGACCACCATAATCAATAGTCCCTTCTATTGTCCCCGGCACACATCCTAACACATACTCGCACGTATTTATAGTCTTACTACTTACCACTTACTCTACATTCTCTTTAAAATTTCATTGAAGAAACCGAGTCGCCAGGAAGCTACCTTTGGTATACATGGAACTGCCTGCACTGTCTTGAAACTCGCTGAATCTACCTGCGACAACTTGCGGTACACGACTCCATATCTCAAAATTTGCACTTCTTTACAACATTCAAAAAAATTGCCACTTGTCGCGCAAATGCACAATACCATGATGGTCATACGACAGGACATATAAAAAGTAAACTGGCTCGAATTGCCAATGGCTTCTTCTTCGTTATCGACACGCGCTGTGTCTGTTTCTGATCGATCAATATCGACTCCCGACCCCCAAATTGAGACAATTTACAGTGTCGATGGCGCCCGTATCATATCTTTTTCAATACCGTCGCAAACTTCATCGCGACCGAGCTCGAGTAATGGAGCTGTGGAGGATAATACAGAAATAGGTTCCTCTTTGAGGTGGTCATCCCCAGGGGAAAGGACAATCGCCGTTGGTACGCGTTCTGTGGCAATTCTGTGTTCGCTCTAGGAATGAGGACTCGTACTGATGTGAGATTTGCAGGCACTTTGCGCATTTATAGAGCTCCCGAATCCGTCGCGTTTTTCAATTGCCAGAAAGCCTTAAAGCCAATATTACCTCGAAGCCAATGCTGGTTTGTCTCGGACGATGGATCTAGCAAATTTGTGTTGCAAGTGCGAAGGCTACAGGAGTACTGGCGAATCGAGATAAGCAATACGACTCCCGAAGAGATTAAGCAAGGAGAAGAGCTCAAGAAGATATTGGCGCAAGTGTTATTATATGAAAAGACCCCTTGCCCGTTCCAAAGAACGTTTTCAGTTGATCTTCCGATTGCTCCGCAAATGCCTACCACGCAAAAGCCGTGGAAGCCAGTACAAAGATCATCATCGAGGATTCCTTTACCTAGGGGTGATCTTTATCCTGTTGCTTTGAAGTCAAACTCGTTGACCCCAAATTCGCCAAAGCTGTCATGTAGAAGAACCCGCTCTTCTTCCCCACTCCAGACTTCTGCATTGCATCGATCCGCGGCCAGCCCCACAGAGACATGCATGTCAGACCTGCAACTCCAAGAAGAAACGCCAGAAATATCTTTAGTCCAACCAACGGATCCAACTGTACACTCCCTAATATACCCAATACAAATTCGTGCAGCCGAACCTCATTCAATAGAATATGGTGTGGCCTCATCAGAATCTATAGTTACTGTCTTGTCCCGTATACAGGTAGTTGAGGGTGGGAATAGTGACATAACGGACGACTCTAATGCTACAGCCAAAACCCCTGCTCAATCACCACGTTCGCAGTCACTTCCTGGCTCAAGAAGTCGCTCACAAGTGTTACATCACTGTAGTCGATCGATCACAGCCCCTCCTATCCTCTCTCTAGTCACAAGTCCACCTTCAAAGCGTCAAAATAGGTCTCCAGCGAGGAATATTGCTGTCGGTGACCCTGAATCAGAGCTTTCATCAAGCGTCGATTCGTTTCACTCTACACAGTCATGGCACTCTCCACTTGATGTACCACCGTCACCGCCTCTGTCCGGTCCACCTTCCCCTGTCACTTTTCCCTACCCCCACGATAATATTGTCCTTCCAAAGAAAGTACACCCTACGCAAGCAATTTCACAGCTCAATATAACCCCCGAGACACACGGAGTATGGCCCACACCTTCACTCATTAGTGTGTCTCCTCGAAGTTTGTCACCTGCTCCAAAAACACCGACTTTGGTCAATGATTGCGGCAAGTCTGAATGTGAAGCCTTTGAAGCCATTACTCCATCACCACCACGGTTGAGACAGCGTGGTACTACAGGTAGCAATTCACGAAGAAGAACACTGTCCCCTCTCCCTGCTGCAGTAAATCTGTTTTCCCCACCACCGGGATCACGGCGACTACAAACTGCTCGACACCTTCCGACAGCCATCATCCAAAAGACATGTGAAATTCTTTTGAGTCCTCCAAGTCATTTACTACATGTGATGATTAATGTAGCATCTAAAATTGCAGCGGGTGAATGGAGAGGAGTGCTACTCGGTGAAGGGGAGGCTGTGCATTGGGATTTCACCGAAGACGAATATCATGGCGAAGGTTGGACTGAGGATGACTTTGGATTTAGTCTTACACCCACGCCTTCAAGAAGACGGGAGGTTTCCTCACAATCCAAGAAGGACACGACCTCTAGCGAGAGTTGGGAAGTTGATTAGGCTTCTATTTGTACACTATAAACCCACCATTTGTGCTACTATGATTTTGTAATTGGGGCTTGGTATGATTTATATCAAAGGAAATTTACTAGGAGTATTAGTGGGAAGGTCATGCAGTCATCAATTTGGTTGAAGTGGTGCTTATGATTTTGACGGGCTTAATTCGGACATGGTTTGGGCGTGTATAGATAGTATGGATATAATGCATTAATATCATGGAATATCCCATATAATAGATCATTTCGGCCATCTTTTCAAACGAAGATATCTATTTCCTTTGCAAAATGTGCATGTTTCAATCTTGTGGATTTGGTGTCACGGAAGAAGGAAAGTAAGTGTAAACGGGGTCTTGATTTTATGAGGTCATATTAGATTGGGAATTCGCCCGATGAGCAGTGAGTGTAAGGACCTCGACTAGTAGGGTTTCTACTTCAAAGCTGTTACTAATTCTTGCTTTTCTACTCATAATTTGCGTTAGCGCACCATTATACTCTCATTACTATTGTCGTTCATATCGTGCTCTAATCTACTGTATTCTCACGATCTCTCAATCTTTAGTCTCATTGGTTTCGCTTCACTTCCACGCCCCTCATTCAAGACTTTAGTTTCCACACCAATCACAAAAGTCCCGTTTGAGTGAAGGCACGTACTATGGCACCATGGCATGTATGTGGATGACGATTAACAAGTCAATGGTATCGAGATTAATCTAAAGGTATCTACGCTTTTAACTTTCGTCCATTCAACCTTTACCATACTTGAAGGTCCTTTTCCACTACCCCGGGAATCCTCCTCTAGCCATTTTTCTCGCCCTTCCCTCCCTACGGTTGTGATTAGCTCTCGATCCCTTATTCGCTTCTTTCCTCTGTCTAGCGACATCAGTCTCCTTATCACCACTTGTACCCGCCACGTTTCCATTGCCTCTTCCCCCTCTTCCCCCACCACCTCTTCCACCTCTACCCTGTCCTCTGATTCTGCCTCCTCTACCCCTATTACCATTTCCATTCCCGTCTTCCTCTCCTTCAACAGCTTTCCACGACGTACTCTCCAGACTTGCCTGCTCTCCCTTAAACGTAGCAAATCGAGTTTCAAGTCGTCGCATTTGTCTAGGGTCACGAGAAAGCATGACTGCCCATCCCTCGAGTGCTTCGTCCGTCATGCCTGTATCTTGTCTTATAGCTGCTCTTTCTTTGCTTCTACGAGTGGTTGCATCTCTAGCAAAGATACCTGGTGATGACTTGTAGGCACGGAAGAGGGTTTCATCATGTGCACTCTGTTGTGAGTTGTTCTCGGGGTTGGATTCTTCAGGGTTGGCAGAATCAACCGTTCCGCCAACATCAGCGACATCATATGTATCGTCTCTTTCATCATCGTCGGAATCAAAAGCAGCAAGTGCGGAGAGAATCGCGGCTTTATTGGGAGCGGTAGAGCGATCTTGGAGCACATCATCTGCTGTTTGATCAGGGTTGCGACGGCCAAAATGCAGGCGAGATGCGTCAACCGTGAGCTGGTCAAGTTCGTCATCATCAAAGATATTGCGGCGAGTAGGGAGCTGCGGGGGAGTCGAATGGGGTATTAAGTCGGCATGACTTGCAGATTGTTCGTTGGGGAGTTCGCTATGGCAATAGTTAGAGCAGTGACTTTGGAAAAACGATGATACGTACAACTCCTCATGTCGATCAGCATTGTTTAAGCTTGGTGGTAAGGATCCATCCAGAAGATGAGATATGACTTCCTCCGTATTATCATTGTATTCTTCAAGTAACTTCACAATAAAGCCTGATCCGAGATCTGGGAACAAATCCTGAACCTGTGATATGAGACTCATCTGATGAACGTGTACATTACTATTTTCATGATCATCGTTGCCAGCCAATCCCTTGCCTTTGTTAGGTTTCTTCTTGACAAGGCGTAAAGGCCTTCCGCTACCTCCAGGTTTACGAAAGCCTTGTAGAGTAGCAATCACCGACTTTGCTCTGCTAGACCCCGAGCCACTGGCATCGATTCTTTGCTGAAGCTGCTTCAACACAGGTGTTACCGTGACCAACTCAGCAACCAAAGAGTCATTCACATTAGTTGGGCCTTTCTTATGTGCTTCAGCCGCAGCATTCAAGGAATAAAGTTGGTCGACGAGTGATGAAATTCTTGGTTTAGGGCCTTCTGTAAGCCCAATAATACAAAGGTAGATAGTAGAGATGATGACCTTTCGTAGTGGTGGGTTCATGAGCTTGTAACAACTTATAAGAGCATCCACGAAATCATCCCCAGCCATGAAGAACGAAGCTGCTTCAGGAGAAGCGTGCAACAGTTGATTCAATCGTCTCAATTGTATTTCCGAGCCTTTGAGATCTCCTTTGATCCCAGCATCTAGTTCTTCTGTCAACAAGCTCTTGACACTGCTCAGAGAGCCCTCGATTATAGAAGAGTGCTTGCTCCATACTAATGTTGTGACTTTGCTGCCCTTTTCCTTTCCATAAACTTTACATACATCTGCGAGAACTTCCCAACACAGTAACGATTCAGGCGACTTGTCAACGCTAACCAGTCTATAGAACAGAAGATACGCTTGCTTGCGAATTTGCTTGGTCTTTGAGGGATTGGCTAACGAGTTCTCGTCATGTGATAGAGCTGTTTCGGCAAAGTAGGATGCGAGGAAGGTTGGTAGGGATTCATCTTTTGCTGATATCCGTACAAAATCCGGAGACGGTATTGATAGATGTGCCTCAGTTAGAGATATCCAGGCGTCTAAGCAAGCCTCCCACTCCGCCGGTAGCATATTTGACCTCCATGATAGTTTGGGATATGGAACTAAAGGTGGGAGAACTATTGATTTCGAGGCCATCTCTGAATTCTGATGTCGTGTCGGTAGGGTGGAAAGTAAGTGTGAACTCGTAAGATAGGATGCTATTTTGAGGCCAGGTCAATAGGTGGTAGGAAGTCTTATATGGCACACCAGTGCTGTCCTCGTCTGGGCAATTAATTTGATGGAAAGTTAAATAAGCTATATGTATTGAGAAGCTTTGGTCGTCTGGTACTTTTTAAGGGAAATGTATTTGCAAGTGAAAGCAAGAAAGCGCAATTGAAGAATATAAATGTATCAAAATATGTACAATAAATGCTCTCGCCGTTTGACTCAACATGCAGTTATACCATTAAATTACTTCCGCTGCTACTGCACTCGGCCACGCTTCTCAACTTGACCACCAGACCCACCTATCAAATCAATGATGATGGCATCTTAGATGAAAAATATGTAGATGCCTTAAATTGCAGTCAATTTCTGCGCGGGAGATATTAAGGCATGAATATTCGTAAAAACTCACAGACGTGATTTTTATCCAATAGGATTCATTCGTCTAACCCTGCAATGCCAAGACTTTCTCCCACAGTTTTCGTGAATCTTCAATTTTATCTAATCTTCGCGCCAAATTTCAGAATTCTTTTTCTACGACCACCTTCATCACTTTGCCGCAACTGGAACCATCGTTCGAGTCTTGAAGGAATAACATCAATCAATAGAATCCCATTCTATCAATCCATTCAATCTATCAGCAAACATGTCTTACAACAAGGATAAGGATTTCGCCGGTGAAGGCCCAGTATGTTTCCTCCAAATAAATTCAACATCCCCCCCTCGTTTGCGCGAAGTCCAAGTCGCATCTCGAATTGGAAATATAGATCATGAAACTAACCTATTGTGCTTCTCATAGAAAACCCACAAGATCAGAATCACCCTCACCTCCAAGAAGGTTGAGTCCCTCGAGAAGGTCTGCCGTGAGCTCATCGAGCGTGCCAAGGGAAAGGATCTCCGTATCAAGGGACCAGTCCGTCTCCCAACCCAAACCTTGAAGGTTACCACCCGTAAAACTCCTTGTGGTGAAGGTTCCAAGACCTGGGATTGCTTCGAGATGAGAATCCACAAGCGTCTCATTGAGTACGTCCCCCCGCCTTCTTTACAATTGGATATCTGGCAGAAGATCGAGAGGCCTAGAGAGATCCAAACAGAGAACAATATACTAATTGCATGATAGTCTTAACGCCCCTACCGAGGTTGTCAAGCAAATCATCATCAACATCGAAGCTGGTGTTGAGGTTGAGGTTACCATCGCTGCATAAATTACTTGAATGTGATGAGAAAGGGAGGAAATGATGGTGAAGAAATAGGTCGACCACTTTATCAGGGTAGACAATTGAACGCTGTTCCTCTCATTTATTGATACTCTATGATACCTGTGACATTTAGTGACTGAGATATATGTTGCCAATGTGTATTTCTGTAGATGGACTTTGATGTATTGCTACAAATCCATCACAGGCAGAAAATATGTAGCATCCATCCAACCCCATCTTCCTAGTTCCCTCTTTGAGTAACCCTATGTTATCGCAAGACCACATTCGACTTTCCATTGGCTACAGTCAATGTATACCTTTCCCTTGACACGTCTATCATTTCCATAGATATCCTCATATCCGCGCTGATATACATCCCCAACTCTCCACGACCTACTGCACCATTCTCCTCGGCATCGTCCTCACCATCTCAAGCTCCGATCTATCCAAACTGCACAATCATCTCTCTATCTCCAAACATCCCACGAAAACGAGTCAACACACACACCCCAAAAAAAAAGAGAAACATCTCACATTCAAAGCACAATAGCTTTCCAGCATTCCAACACATCAATCTACATAAATCATCGACAGAAACCCTAGCCCTAGCCCCTATCTTCTTTCTCCTCACCTCCTCAACCCAAAAGTCCAAACTCCAAACCCCAAACTCCAATTCAGCCCAGCCAACCAAAGCAACCAAATCCTCGATTCTTCCACACTGCCCTCCCCTCCCCCCTCCCCCTCCCCCTCCCATCTCCCCACCTCCCAAATAGATCCCCCTTCCAAGATACCAGACCAAAACCAAAATAGAACTAGCCGCATATCAATCAATCAGTCAATCAAAAAGTCAATCAAAAAGTCAATCAAAAAGTCAATCAAAAAGCCAATCCAACACTACACCCAAGTCAAACCAAACCAAGTCAAACCCACACACACACCATCCATCCAACCCCCTCCTACTCACCCTCCCATCAACACATACACAACATATACAAACATACAAGTGCACAGAAACGCATAAAACCACATACAAACATACACAATAAACCCAACTAACAACACAAACACAAATACAAATACAAATCTCTCCACTTTCACCTCCTTTTCTTTCTGACATGTGTGAAATGGTTGAGGGAAGTACTTCCTACTCCAGCTTCCATAATCCGAATCTTTACAACTCCTACATTCCCAACTTCGAGTGCTATTCGTATCTACACTTGAGATCTTGATATTTGAACTTGAGAGATATTGGCATAATCAATTGCGGCTGTTGTCCACATGGCCAAATTGACACCCATTCCTATGTCGACTTCGATAAATGTTGAACCTCGAGGCCCAATTCACTGAAGCCCTCCCCTCCCAATAGATCCCATCCCCATATCACTTGTCACACGAAACAAACTGACACTAAAAAAAGAGTTCCCGATTATTGTATCATAAATTCAGGTAGGTATCGTCATTTCTCTCTTTTCTTCCTCCAAATAAAAACTACAATATGTACAATTGAAAAGTATCTTCATCCTGTTCGTCAATGTCACAACACCCTTTTGCATCCCCAGCCTATCTAATGTTCCCCACCACGAACCGCGCGCAATATATACTCGAAGCCTAGTACCCAACAGTCGGCTCTCAACAGTATGAAATACATTCATGTTTTTATCTCAGATTTCCACTCATCAATCCCTTCTACTTCCACTCCATCAAGTACAATAATAGCAGAAAAAAGTTTTGTGTGTTCACACCACATGTATGTACATATTGGTAGTAACCCCCATAGAACGCCGTGAATACTCCAAAGGTTAGATCAGATCGTTATTCAGGTCTGCGTTAAAATTTAGACCAAGCCAGCTGCTACATCAGATGGAGAATTTCCAAGGTATCCCCAGGATTGTTCGGCCATGTAAAGAGCTGCGGTGTTGACCTTCCAGTAGTCATTGAACGTACTGAAAAGGAAAACGTTGGATGCGTTGGAAGCGAAAAGATCCTTGATAGCTGCCATAGCAGTGGTCTGAGCAGCAGGAGAGGCGACAGCCTGATCGTGAGATGTTCCAGCAGATGGCCATCCGGTCTCAGTGATAACAATGTCCATATCAGGGTTGGACAAGAGGGCTCTCAACTCGGAGATTTGGGTGCTGAGGAAGGTACCAGCAGCATCGGCGGCGGTGTTGGTATCGAAGAAAGGATGGCAATTGACAGCGCAATAATCAACATTGTCGCAAAGACTTGGGTAAAGCTTAGTGGCAGCCAAGGTATCAACGGCTACAACCTTTCCAGGGTAGTTGGCAGCAGAAAGAATAGATTTAGCAGTAGCGACAGCACTGGCAACACCAGCAGCATCAGTCACACCGTTGTTGACCCACTCATTTCCGATGGAGATGGTGGTGATCAAACTCCAGTCGCCATCAACAGCATCGACAATTGCTTGAGTTTCAGATGAGACCTCAGCGAAATCATATACACCAGCGAAGATCGTGAAACCATATTTCTTGGCGGCTACCAAAGTAGTGGCGACTTGATTGCAATCTGTTCCATAGATACGGACGGTAGAGTACGAAGATGGAATTGCGGCAAAGTCCTCGTTCACTTGGTCTTGAGTCTTGCAAGCATTGTTAGCCATGTAAGGAGAGTATGCGAATCCATATCCTCCAGACGATGAAGCGACAGCTGAAGTGGATGCAGCTGCAGCGGAAGAAGTAGTGGAAGAGCTCGAAGCGACTGGGACAGAAACGACGGCACTGCTGCTGGAAGAGCTGACAACGGGAGCAGCCGCACTGGAAGAAGTAGTGGCAACGGGGGCAGCAGCACTAGTGTAAGCTACAGAAACAGCGACGGAGGCGGCGACTGAGACTTCGACACTTGGAGCTTGGACTGGTGTTGTGCTTGCAGCGGCGGCGGTAGTTGGAGTGGATGGTTGAACGGCAACGGCAGCGGCAGCTTGAACATCGACATCTGGAGTAGACGTAGTGGCGGCACTCGAGGTAGCGACAGATGGGTTCGATTCATAGACGGTCGTGGGTTCGTTGTCAATATATTCCGTTGTAGTTGAAAGAGGGGTACCGTCAGTGCTAACATAGATGATGACTTCTGGAATTTCGGTAGCCTGGATGACGACGGTATCAATCACTGTAACCAAATTTCTCTTGTCATGAACGGCCCGGTGAGCATTGTGACGGTCTGTGGTGTATTAATACATGTAACAAGAATGGATTGCGCTGGCGAATACATACTGAATGGTTGAGCCAAAGTCAACTGGACAAGGGAGAAACCCGCGAGGGACAAGATTGCGCTCTTCATATTGAATGTGATATTGAGAGAAAGAATGTGTTGGTTTGAAAGTCGAAATAGATTCTTCTATCTATTGCCGGCCAGCGGTTAGTTCAAGGTCCAGTTCAGAGTTGACAAAATAAACAAGAAGGATGGAGACAAGGAATGAAACATGTAATTGTTATGAGAAGGACAAGATAGAAGGTAACGGAGAGTCAAATGAACTCCTTGGGGAGGGTAGAAATTCCAATTTGATCTCTAGACGCCTAGACATCTAGGACCCTCGAACTTGACCGGTCTAGAGAATGGCTTGGTGAAGCTTGACAACCGCAGTAAAATTAACCAACCTTAGATTTCGAGGTCGTTGGAATGTGGATAAGGTCTTGAGAATGTTATGGCCAAGAAGGTTTTTAGTTTCAATCGGAATATCAACGACGACAGGAATGTTGTGTTTTCTTGGTAATGACCGAAATGAGTGAGTTGATCTCGAGGTCTCAAGGTATCAATGAGTGTTGGGCAAATGCAAGCAGAAGATGCGCGGCAAATTTTGCAATTGTAAATGTCGACTTTATTTCTGAAAGACGTCTAGGTCCAAGAAATAAATGAAAAGGAAGGTTGTGAGATTTGACTGATTATCAAATCGTCGTCGAGGTACGGAGAGAGAGAGAGAGTGAGTGAGTGAGTGAGTGAGTGAGTGAGTGAGTGAGAGTGTGAGAGAAAGAGAGTGTGTGTGGATGTTGAAGGATAGTGATGAGAAATCGAAGATCAATTCAAACTTCTAAAAAGGGATTAGAGACTTTATTAATTCTGGCGGTGGAGAATGAGAATAAAATCAACAGGAGAGGAAGGAACCAACAATGGAAATGAGAATTGTTGTTGTTGGAGGAAGAGGAAGAGGAAGAGGAGGAGGAGGAGGCTTGGTTTTGTTTACGGAAGCACTTACTTATTCAAGGTATGTATTCAGGTGTCTAGGGACCCAGAAGAGGTTGACGTTCCTTTGTTCATTTACGACTCCACTCTGTAATTCACTCCAAAGTAAGTGAAGTACGATACGAAGGAAAGGCGAGAAAGGCAAGAAAGGCAAGAAAGGCAAGAAGGGTAAGAAAGGCAAGGAGGGCAAGGAAGGAAAGGAAAGATCACAAGATGATCCAAGCCAAAGTCAAAGTCAAAGTCCAGTGCGAATAACGGTACAACGGTGGAGGTGGTGGAGGCTGACTGGGGATGATGAGAGAGAGATGTTAATTGACGATGAGATTGGACCAAAACGGAAAGAGACGCCCCTCCGTAGCCATGAAGATCAAAAAGTCTAGAAGACGAGAAAGACCAACCTTCTTTTTCCCCGGCCAAGGCAATCTGAGGAACGATACCGTGTGGAGTTTGGAGAATATCTGTACAGTGTATGTTATATGTTGCGTGTTACAACGTATGAAGACTGGAGCTGAAACCGGCATGACATGTATGTTTGTATGTTTGTATGTTTGTATATGGGGTCTTGATTCTGTGGTGGAAAAGCGAAAGAAAGGTTCATCCCAACTTCGTGCTCTCACGTCTTCAAGGTCAAAGACTCGACATGATGGGGGCAAGCCCCCAAACCCCCATAGCTCGCTACGCTCGAGATGCAAGCAAGACTCAAGACTCAAGACTCGAGAGCGGCCGCATGGAAGAACTTGTCGACAGGTTGAAGTGGAATGAAACGAAATGAGATGAAATGAAATGAAATGAAATGAAATGGAAGATCAAGAAAGTGGAGGATGAAACAAGGATTCTGGTGTTGCAACTTACTCACACAAACAGACAAACAAACCACTTACCATCTCTGCCCATATTAATGTAATATCTCCAGCATTGATATATATCCACTTTCTATATCATGGCCATGGTCATGGTCATGGTAATATGTTGTGACACTTTTCTGACTGTACTCACTGCATCTCTGTACTTTGTACTCACTCGTCCATACTCGAGTGGCACATAGATAAGGACCGGCCCCAAAGACAATAACTCCTCTGATTCTGACGACTCTGTTCTGTTCCTGGCCATATCTTTCGTTCCTTCCCAATTCGGAGCTTGGTATTTTAATTTTCATCTCGTCTTTGGGTGTACCTAGTACCCATCCGTAATCTTATCGTACATCGCTAGCACCCGCCCTACCCCCGAATTTGTGAAACTTACTATTATGCAACATGTAACTCCGAACAACAACCTTTGATAAATCATTCCTTCGACCTGAACGTGACTTGGGTATCATCAGTAGCTATCCACCGCTGTGTGTGTGTATGTGTGTGTGTGTGGCCAAGACTTAAACGCTGCAAGAGAACCTTCTTTTTTTCCTGCCCTTTCCATCCCCCTTCCCCCTTTCCACTTTTCAAGCAACACGAACCCATAAGTTGTAACAACCCACCAACCACACCTCGCCAGACCACGCAGACCAAAAAGCTCTTCAAAGTTTTCGTTCGCAAGGGCACCGATGACAACCCTTTCCCAAGAAAATGTGGAACCAGGAACCAGGAACCTTATCCACACCCGCCCACGATACCTGCCCAAGAGATCCCAGCCATTGTCCAGGACCTACGTGGTCCTTAATCAAACGACCCCTTCCAACCCATCGGAGCCCTGATTCCTGAGTTCGCCCCCAAACCACAACCTATTGGATCAGTCCCTCACCACAACACACTTCAGCCAGCCGCCGAACGAGTAATCTCCAAATCCTGGTCGTCCGGTCGGTGTGTGTGTGAGTGAGTGTGGTGTGTGTGTGTGTGTGTGTGTGTGTGTGTATGTCAGGTACAGTGTGCAGAACAGGGCTGCAGCAATCCTTACCACGTTCCTCCGATTGGATCGAGATTGGGGCTAAGAAGAATGGGCCTCCTTCCCTACTGTAAGACGCAACCGATGGATGAGCGAACATTGGCGATTCGAAATCACGGCGCCAGAAAATGTTCCGAGCCCGATGGCAAGATCCAATTGTGCAAATCTGAATTTGCCCCCCACAGTGTTGAGTTGAATTCTGGCAGCACAATTGTCCATCTGATTGATTCTGACGATATGAGCTGAAATGAAATGAAATGAAATGAAATGAACTGAATGGCATTGGATGAAGCATTATTCTAAGTGACCAGGCATTCGATTCGTCATAGTCTCATTACCACGAACCTAATAGGTAATAGGTACTAGGTAATAGGTAACAGGTAAGCCAAAATGCCATGTCATGTCACATCCAACCCTACTACTACTAGTACATACATACATACATACATACACACAACACATACAATACAGTCTACCGGACATATCCGTGACAGCCCCTCGTTCCAACTTCCCAGTCACTTCCCCGTCACGTTCTACTCAATTCCGACTCCTGGTAAAACTTTCATGCCCTGCCCTGCCCTGTCCTGTCCGGCTGCCAGTCCATCCATCCACCCGCGTCACTCACTCTGCCCTAAATTTCCATTAGAGCGGCAATCAAACAAGCCACGAGGCGCCAAGTCTTCCCTTCCAGACTTTGCTTGACGATCCTCTCAGGCACCATCTGAATGTCACTGGCTCACTGGTCGGTACCTGCATATTTTATCTCTCAGCCTATTTATCATTCATTCATTTATCCACCAAGCTCATCCATCCTATTGACCGATTCTTTTTTTTTTTTAAAAAAAAAAGTAAAAAAAACAAAAAAACTTTGTTTATACCCCCGGTGACATCGAGGTCCACACCCACAACGCATTCTAGAAAAGTCCAAGATTCCAAGAAGAGAGAGAGAGAGACGGTGAACCGAACCGGGTAGAAGCAGTAGCAGAAGCATCGTAGAAAAGCTAGTTTCCTCCAGAGACACTCTAATTAGATAAGTGGAAATCTACACCTCACCTCACAGAGGAGACAGTCCGTACAGTCCCGTCACCGACAAGACAGACTCCATCTCGATTCTAGATTCTTCCGACACCCTTCTCCTTCATTCATTCATCATCTGTGCTGTGAAAAGTACACGCATACCCATACCCATATCCATACATTGTCCATTGTCTCCATTGTCTCCATTGTCTCCATGTGTCCATGTGTCTACCACTGAATCAATAATTTACCACCACCACCACCAACAACAACAACAACACCATCTCTCTGAAGCAAGCTGGAACTGCCAAAATCGTCTCCATACCCTCCCCCTCCCCCCTCCCATTCCCAAATCCAACCCAGACAGCTCCTCCCTCACTCAATAATTAACTAACAATCAATCAATCAATCAACCCAACGACACAAGAACACAATACACAATGCTCATAGATTCAATTCGGAATTGATTCGATCGATGACACCCACCCAAACATGCGTGCTGAGCCCCATGCTATCCCGTCCCAATTTACTCAGGTACGAACATCCTATTTATTAGACTTTTACACCCACCCGTCTATTTATCCGCGAATATATCTGATATATAATCAAATGAACATGGAATCTCAAAACCTAGGGCTATCTACGAACAATCTCATTCCTCGGTAGAAAATAATCACCCTTGAAATGCGCAGTACCATGAAAATGGCCATGTGAAAATATTCATTCGTAACTTCTACTTTTTATATATCTGTATACTCATCAAATACACATACCCCATTATTATACATTACAGCTCTTCCAGCCCCTTCACATCCCGTTCTCCCAACCCTTATTCATCTATCATCCATCATCTATCATGTAAAAAGAGACACCCCGCTACGAAAGATGCAGCTGGAGACACATGCAATTTAGGCCAGTGGCAAAGCCAACTTACTACTCGCCTTTCTAGTCAAGACTTTCGTAATAGCATGTCGGATAACGACACCAGCCTTCTCAATCTCCTTTTTCGAGAGTCCTGTCGTAATGCATACTTTGAGTGCTGGTTGTAATTTCCACTCTTCATCTTTGCCATTGCTACCCGAGTAGACTGGCATACTCTTAAGTCTAGTGATCATGACTCCATTGGCGAGTGTCTGTGTACAAGTTAGTGAATAGAACCATTATTAAGTGATATAATTGCTTGCCTCGTCAACACATTCTTGCATGATACGTTCTTGTTCCTCGATACTTAGACGTCTGGAATTGACTATGTCTTGCTTGAGAACAAGGAGCATCACCGGGTTTTCAACGGCACTGGTGCAGTGAACCCAATCACTCCTTGGATCAAGCTGAGCCCTCATTGCCTTGATATTTTCTCTACATTGTACCAAAACCTCAGGATTAGTTTGTAGCATGTTGAGCGTTTCACTAGCGGTAGTAGCCAACATAGCTGGTAAGGCCGCGGAGAAAGTGTAGGAAGCAGCAGTGATACGCTGATGTTCTACCACATCGTTTGAGCCTGCGCAGAATCCACCTCCAGCACAGAGAGGTCCAGCCAATGATCCGATCAACATATCAATTTGTGATGCATCCACATTCTGTGCTTCCGTAAGACCGCGACCAGTTCTACCAAGAACTCCAAAAGACCATGTCTCATCCAACATCAGGCGGAATTTGTAACGACGTTTGAGTTCAATCTAATGATTTGTTAGTTATGCATACGAGCATCAGGATACAAATTGAAATAATTACCAGCTTGGGCAAGTCCACGCAATCACCAACAGTTTCTGACAATCCCTCTGTAACAATAAATCTTCTGGTCAACGGTCTCTTGGCTTGTTCCTTAACCACCTTCTGCAATACCCTTTCCAAATCTTCCATATTGTTGTGTTCAAAATACTTGACTGTACTTCTAGAAATCTGCAGACCTTTCCTGATCGAGTAATTGCTTGCTCGATCCGCCACAATAATGTCCCCCCTTTTGCAAAATGCTGGAATCACACTCGAAATAGTGGAAAATGCATGAGCATACACAATGCATCCTTCTGTTCCCAAACATGATGCAATATCCGCTTCGGTCTTCATGTGTACATCTTGAGTGCCGTAGAATTGAGGGGGTCCGCAAGGTCCTACACCATAAGTTCGGAGAGTTTGGATGGCCTTTTCTTTGACTTGCTCGTTGCCAACGAAATTGTAGAAGTTATAAGATGCGAGATTCGTTACCGTTCGGCCATTTGACAGCTTTGATTTTGGTCCTGATGGCCTTCTTTTTGTTAGCACACTGCATAAGGAGGATATTAGAGAAGGGAAAGTTGAACTAACCCTACGATGATGGGCGTTTTCTCGCTGTCTGCTTCTTCGAAAGGAGTCATTTTTGCAACCAATGGCTCTGGCTGCCACTCGTCCACCAAGTCATCGATTTCCTGGTAGTAAACTAGATCAGTCTCCATGACTTTGACTCGCAGACCAATTTCCTTGGGGAAGACCGCTCACCTCCTCCGTCAACTGGACAAAGTTATTGTTATGCGTCACATAACTCGGTGCCAACAAATATCTAATGAAGAAGATAACCAGAACCAATTCAATAACAGATCTGACTGGATCATCCTGATAGCTCGATTGAATATAGCGGATGAGCATGGCAGAGCCAGGCACCTTTTGAAAGGTCGATGTGATCTCGTTCATGGACGAGACCATGTACGATTGAATATCCTGAAGGTCCATGTCGATAGCAATCGGGTTGGCCGGAATCACAGAAGAGAATTGAGTATTGCGTTGAATGGACGATTGGTAAAAATCGTTCCCGCTTCCGCTCGTACTGGCACAAAAAGTTGCTGGCTTGTTCAACGATGGTTATCGCGACTTGCTGTCGGCTTCGCGTAATTGAATGTCCGAGAAGTTCGACTTGAACAGGTGGGCTTAAGATAGATATACTGTCACTAATTGTATAGATATCAACGAGGCAAAAGAAAGATGCGATTATTGTATTGTATCTTCTTCAAGGACTATATGTTTATATTATCGATTTATGGGAATGAGCTGGCTAGAATGTGATGTGGGCTGCAAAGAAAATTAGTAAGCTAGTGAAATTCATGCTACGATTCTCTGTGAGAGAAAAGGAGGCACGTCAGAGTTCACTCGTTTCATTCAAACATATTGGACTAAAATTGCATGAATGAACAGAAAATTTGGTCACATTACAGTCGTCACAGTGATCAGCCACGTAGAGAAATTGGGATAACCAAAAAATTTACTCATATTCATTGTCAAGACTCTGTATTATCTTCGCGCTGTAGAACATATTACAGCCGTAATTTGGACTCTAGGTAATTGAGGCCTGAGCATCCAGTATTGCATTCGGGTCATTATGGAACAGTAAAGGAGGGAAAAGGAAACAAAAAAACAAATATCTAAAGCCGTTTACCATGCAAACACCCTAACTCAAAGTTAAAAAACACCACGTGAAGTGACGATGGCCACGCATCCATTCCAAAGATCTTTTTAATGTACTGCATACCATACCATTCTATATTACAGCCCTAGCAGTCATCTATACAACACCATCATTCTAAAATAGCCTAACCTTGGCAGCAGCAGTGCTAGAAGCAGTTGCACTAGCACCAGAGCAAGTCACGCAACCAGTACCGGTCTCGTTGTAGCCACGAGTGTCGTTGTTGTCTTGGCCGATAGGTTGGTAAAGTTTGAATGGAATCTTACTGGTCAAGCTATCGGTCAGAATCTTCTTGCCGACAATAAGTGGACCGATCAACAAGGCAAGGAAGACGATGAACAAAGCGAAATAGATGACAGCGTATCTCCAAACACGTCTCTTTCGTAGCTTGGATTGCTTCAACGAGTAGATTGGAGGACGAATTTGTCGACTGGGAGAAAGTTAGCTCGGAACCTTATGAGAGATGTAGTGGGAATAGACATACCTTGGACGAAGCCAGAAGAGCATCACAGAATGAAGCTTGTCAACCTGAGGAATGGCGATGATAGGAAGCATGATGAAGAGAATGAGGTGACCAAGAACGAAGTCGCCAGCAAACATTCCAAGCTCAGTAATCTTGCAAAGAAATTCACGACCAGGTTGGGAAACTGAGTGCCAACCCATGGAGTACCATTTACCAGTCCAGAAGGCAATGTTGGATGTATCGGTCTTCAATTCTCTGGTCAATGTCAAACTGATGATGAGCTTGTAGATAAATCTTTGAATGGCGGCCGAGGCAATCATTCCTAACAAAGTCTTGGCGAAGTTAAATCCTTCCAAGAAGAACATAACCTCGAAAAATACTAGGCAGAAAACGACGGCGAGAGCGTGTGCAATAGCGGCGAGAACTGATCCAAATTTCTTGCAACACATGCCAAGAAGGGGTCCCATACAACAAGCCATACCAAACATTGCAGCCAATACACCAGCGTTGACTGCAATAGGAGCTCCGGCTACAATCGCTACACGAATCAAGGCGTTTGTGGCTTTGGTCTCGGTGCCATCGTTGTTGGCTGGAATGACACCTGTTTGAGCGTTGATGAAGAGATATGGAATCAAGGTAAGAGCGACAATCATGAGCGGTCCAACAATTTCACCGAAGAAAAGGTTGGAGAACGTGGCACGAGCGGTATCTCCAGACATCTTGGCCGATGGGTCTCCGAGAATTTTGCGTTTGTAACCTGTGATTCTGGTACGCGAGAGACGACAGAAAGCAATCCAACTTGATGCGTGGGAAAGAGAATTTCCGCGAGACAGCCATCTCAAGTAGTCTCTATAATCAATGAAGAAATCATCCCAGGCAAATTGATGAGGATTATACAAGAATGGTGAAATACACAAAGCAAGGAGAGTAACCCAGAAGTAAACCAACGCAGCTTGCCAGCAGGCGATGGTTGCAAACAACAACATCATCAATAATCTAGCTCCGAGGTAAATCGAAGGACCGGCAAATCGAGAGAAGAGAATACCGAAGGGGATACGAGCAGTAGCGAAACCACGACCAGTTCCGATATACCTAGCACCACCGAAGGAAAGATCTTGTTGGACAGCGTTGGCATAAATTTGACACACGAAAACTTCGAAGAAAGGTGACAAGGAGCAGAATTGCTTTCCGAGACGAGTAGCCGCACGCCAGAAACCACGTTCTGTCAATTCCTGAACCGTCAAGGGTACGAAGGAAATGAAGAACACAATGAAAATAGAGATAATGCAACGATAGACCCAGTTGGTGATAGGGATGATATTCGCACAACCAGTCGGGAAGAGCGCATCGGTGATGGGGACGTTGGGATTGTATTTACACTCAATGACCTGGTTCTTAAGGGCTCCCAAATTGATCAAGCAGATCATGAACAGATTGACAGACAACATAATGAACATGTTGTTCAAATGGAAACCAGGATGGGCGTAGTAAAAGGACAAGAAACGATCGATAGGCAGTTGAGTACCGAGGTAGTAGTACTCTCTTGACAACATTTGTTCACCCATACCAGTTCCAATCTTTGTAGTGAAGTTAAGAATCGAACCAAAACCAAGATCACGACCTTTACCGCATTGATAGTACTCGCAATGCTTGATGCGACCTCCACGAAGAAGTGCAGTCATACCAGCGTAAATATCCTCGTTGAGATGAAGACCTTTCTGAGCTTTGGAAACACCACCTCTGGTAGTCATGAAAATACCGTTCAGGAAATCAGGATGTCCATAATGAAGCTTACCACCGATGGCAGTAAGAGTACGTGCGAAGAGTGTACCGAATGTTTGTTCCTTTCCGGCAGCGATATCTCCCAAAACACCAATGTTCTCAGAGAAAATGTATTCACGAGCACCAAGAATAGCAACAGGTGCAACCTTAGGGTTGGAAACACCAGGAGTGTAGGGAGAGACATTTTCGGTTGTCATTTCCTCAAACTCGGCCAAAACGCTGCGAATCTTCAAGCACTCTTCCAAATAGTTGTCCTGATTGGCATCAATGAGTTGAATGTACTCACCACGGTAGAAGATAATGGCATGGTTTTGGTTGTCAGATTTTCCATCACCCAAAATTGGGTTACCAGAAAGTTGAATACGAAACTTGGGTCTGCGCATTCCATTTTCCATGATTTCGGAGTGACCATCAATGAGAGCGGAGTAGAGACGTGGCTCTTCACCTTCGGCAAGAGGAGCTTCTTCATCCAGGTAAGCGATTTGAAGATCAGGGTAAGCACGGAGAAGGAACTCTGTGTTTTCCATCTCCTCTTTCTTGAATTTGGCATAACGTTGCATGGAAACACAAAGCTTAAACTTGCGACGGGCCATACGCTCAAGTTCGCGCTCGAGCTTATCAGAGTTACCACCGAACATTTGAACGACCTCAGGGTTCTCGACACGGTAGAGAAGCTTGATAGCACGACTATAGTTCATGAAACCAGAGATTGTACGGTAAAGAGTTTGTGCTCTCAAAGAGGCCCAGATACGTGTGCGGAGAGTGTACTCGGGAGCGGCCGACTTGAAACCAATGAAGTAGAATGGAAGATCATCAATTTTACTCTTAGCAGTGTTCTTTTCATCCTTATCGTAATCGCCGTTGAATTGAGAGGTCTCGTCTGCGAGAATTTTAGTATCCTTAACGAAGCAGTCCCACTCGTGAGGGTGCAGTTGCTTCAAGTACTCAAGCATAGTAACACGCGAGTATGGTTCGTCTTCACGAATAATTTCACGCAGTGAGAACAAGATCTTCTCTCCGTAATGAGGAATCATAACAGTAAAGGTTGGCATGTTATCGACTGGAACTGGTTCTGGGATAGGAGTGGACAAAGATTGGGCGAAGAAAGAGATACGTCGCTCGGCTTCACTCTGACTTGGGAAGAATTCCGTTTTGAAAGAATGATCTTCTTGCGAGACGAAGAAAGTTGGGGCTCGAAGAGTTCTCTTGCCTTCTTGTTCAGATGGAACTTGATGGTAGAGAAGCTTTTGGACGTGGTCGATAGCGAGAAGATGCTCTCTGTACATAGAAATAACAATGGCGTTCCAAATCTGAGAAATAAGGACCTTTGGCTTATACTTGATCTCCATGTCAGTAGTGGCGAGAACCTTAGAGTAGATACGCTTTGGCAGACGCGAGAAGATGTTCCTCCATGGTGTCCAGATAGAGACACCGAGGTAGAAGGACTGGGCTACTGAGTAGATAGTGTTCATGATGATGTACCACATGAAAGTGTCCAAGAAGAACAACGTGAGATCAGTAACGAACATGATACCAAGAAGAATCTTGGGCTGCAATTTGCAGAGAACGTCGCCAAAGATAGCATCACCGGCACAAACGGAAATTTCCATACTGGCCAAGTATCTGATAGGGTCACGGAAGGACAGAGTCAAAAAGACGTAAGATTCAGCAAGTTTAGCTCCGAATACCGTGATCCAAAGACCGTAAGACATCCACATGTTGTTGCCAGTCAGGCGAGGATAACTTGCGGTGAAAGTTTGACTGGCAACGTATTGTCGAGAGTTTCTGGTCAAGTAACTACCAAACAATCCTCCCATAGGCATGATCGAGAAGAAGAAATAGGTAATCAGAGCGATGAAGAATTGGACGATACCCAAAATCAAAGCAATCTTCGTCTTTTGTGTGTTTGGAACGATAAAGATGTAAACACTAGGAGCGACATTGAGAGCGAGAACAGCGAGAAGGAACAACAGCTTCTTGGTCAAATGTTGAGCACCTGCCCAACGACGGGGAACGTACGACCATTCGCAAATTGTAGCTATAACCATGATAAGACTTGCAACAGCACCACCCAAAGCGACTGCAGACCATTGTGCAGAGGCTGGCGGTTGATTGTTTTCTTGTTGCTTGTAATTCTTTTCCAAAAGCGTGGGGGAGTTCTTAGCAGTGAAGAACCAAAATGCACTGATATGAATAACCCAGATACGATTGAAGTTGACCAGCATGTGGAACCAGGAACGAGTTTCGCGATACGTTTTGAAGAAAACCTTGTTCCAGTTGACATCCTTGAGCTTGAGATAACGTTCCGCGGGAGAGAGATCCACTAGGCGCGACTTGTCTTCCATAACGATTCTCTCAATACCTTCGGGATACCAGAACAGTTGATTGCAGTCATCGTATCCGATAATTTCGTTGTGATCACGTTCTCGGCGAACATATTTGCCATCCTGCACTTCGTAACCTTGATCTCTGCAGTATTGGTACAGAGGCGTTATAATTTGGTTGAGGTATGTAAATTCCTCTACCGGCTCGACCAAGTTTTGGCAAGCAGGCGAGTTCAGGTAGTCATCGGCACATTTGAAGATGAAGCAGAGAAGTTCGGGCATGAATCGGACTTGGTTGGCTTCACCCCAGCAGAGGAGATAGAGGGCCAATTGGCGTACTCGGTCATGTTGAGACATGCGGTTCATGCGAGTCTTCCATCTGTACTCGGCAGCTTCGAGACTGTTATCACCCTCCATCTGCTCCAGGGTCTGGGCTTCATTTTCAGGGTCCGGCGTTGCTTTCTTGGCTGCTTTACGGGCTTTGCGAGTACGACGGTCTCCTTTGCCAAGTTTCATGTTGGCAAATCCTACAGCATCATCAAGATCGAGATGAGCGGCAAAATACCATTTTCGGTAGTTTGCATTGTCACCACCAATGTAATCTGCATGGAGAGACAAGAGGGCTTGGTTTGGAGTCATACGCGATGCTCTCGAATCGAGCAGAATCATCAAATGATCGTACACGTTCCTCATGCTATCCCGTTGGAATCCAAATTTGGCGGTCAAATCCAGAAAAATGTCTTCGATTTCTTCCTTCGATAGAGGGATTTGAGCGTCAGAGGTCCAGGCGGGATATGGCTCCTTGGATCGTTGCCCGGCAGGAAGTACATTGTTGTAGTCCATTCCGTAATTTGGCGTTGATGCTCCGGATGATCTGTTGCCACCATAAGAGACCTGCGAAGATGGCGGTCTGTAGCCACGACCACCCATTTGGCTCTCGTTGTAGCTGTTGTATCTCTCATCGCCGCGGCCATAGTAGTCCATATCGGTGGCTCGAGCCATATCTGATCTCATAGTGAAGTCGCTGAAAGTCTCAGAATCCTCCTCTGAATCGCCCCGACGCTTGGCTTGAGGTGCTTCGCCAGCTGCTGCACCACCCTGCTCGTAGTACTGGTCGTTGTAGTATTCATCTTGATATTGGCCTTGGTTTTGATCACCACCCTCGTAATAACCTCCCTCTTGGTGATACGGGTTGTTGGCATCAGCATTGTAGTAGCCTCTGTAATCCGTAGTTAGCTTCCGATCTACGAAAAAGTCACACAAGCCCACTCACGATTCATCATAGTACCCTTCACCACCTTGCTGCTGATGGCCTCCGTGACCTTGCTCGTAGCCAGCATTATTGTCGTAATATTGTTGACCTCCGTGTTCGTCCTGATAATAAGATTCCGTGTTACCGGGCTGATGGCCGTAGCCTTCGTCGTATTGAGCACCTTGTTGTGGGTGTCCCGACATGATTGCGTGTTAAATCGTTTACTGGCAGATGGAATGTTAATATTGAAATCTTTCACAAGGTCTTCCGGGATGGCGAGGTGGCGCGTGAAGCACCGTTCCTTTGCACCGGCCTTCGTGGCGGATGTGCGAGATTTGAAAGGTGAATAGAACGAATAACGAAATTGACACTCACAAATTAAAGGCACATTGGAAGAGTGAATGATTCCGTTGAGGTCCTTGAATTGAAAACGGGCTGGGCAAAATGCTTCAAATGCGGTCGAAAAATGATGGTCGTGATGTGAGGTAAATTAAATAAGACCGATTTTGCTCGTCTTAACAGTGAATCTTTCGAGGACGAATTGAATAAAATAGAAGTTACAAGAACTTGACCTCTTTTCGAAAAAGAGTTTGCTTTTTCGAGAGAATGTCGAATGAGCTGTAAAGAGTGACTATTCAATTAAAAAAAAAAGATATGTTGATGATTTGGAGAAGGAAGCAAATGGTGTGAGATTTCCCTTCTGGCGTTTCCCCCTTTCTTTTTGGTGATTCGTTGCTGCTTTGGACTTGTTGATTTTCGTTAGGGCGGCTTGTTGTCCTTCCTACGAACTCGAACTACCTAGTAAGCTTTTGATACTGTCGCGTCTAAATGGAACGAAACAGGAACGATAGCGCTGAACGAGTGTTTAAAGATTTACAGGTAAGTATCCGGTTTACACGCAGAGTAATAAACAAGAATCGAGAAAGGGAGAGAGAGAGAGAAAAGCACACGGAGAAAAAGACTTTCGTTCCTTTCTCTCGAGCTTCTATTCCACGGGTGCTGGTATAGTGGGCGAGGGGTGTGCGAGTGATCTTTCCCAAGAATGAGAGATTAGGGAGAGGAAGAGAGTGAAAAAGTTGTGAAAGAGGAGCAGCGAGGGATTTTTAGAGTGCGACTAGGCAATTAACTAATAATAAGGAAATTCGGTCTACGGTTCATTCAGAAAACCAATTTTGGCACTAAAAACAGGGTGACAGTTATTTATTTTCGTGCGGTGGGAGAGCGGGGGGGAGGGAGAGAAAGGTTGTTTTCGTCAGGAAGATATGAATGGGGTGGATCTACACAAATGGCCCAATGGATGCTGGCTCGAGTCTGGTCCGGTGTGGGATTATGGCAGTCTGGCAATCTGGCAGTCTGGCAGTCTGGGAGTCTGGTACGGACTGTACAAAGTCCACCAGCAGCAGCAGCTCGCTCTGGGGGGCGAGGGAGGCAAGAGACAAATGATATTACACAGTATTTACCACAATTAGAAGAGGCTGGTTTCGATGGTTGGTGGTGGCCTCGCGCGTTCATTGGTTCCGGTGATTCAAATGTCAGCATTCACCACAAATGAGAGGAAGGGAGGGAGCGAGAATGCTGCCTCATGCAGTTAAGACGTGTGGACAGCCAGAGAGAACAGCATTGCAGAGAACGTCTAGAATGGATTTAGACATTCCCAGTAGAGAGAGAGATGGATGCACTAGGGGCGAAATAAATGGAACTTGGAAGCTTTGAAATGGTTCACTTTAATAAGTTGGATTGACTCGTCTGCTCCCTCGCTACCTCGACATTCAGGAGACCGATGCTGCTTTTGATTGGGAGGGGAAAGTTCTAGAGTCCGGATAATCTCGAGTAGCCAGGGGCGAACGTGAAGATTTCTCCTTGCTGCTTTTGCCGTGCCATTGTCCACTCCATGCCATTCTCATTAATAAATTCATCTATTACGGAGTAGCTGCTGGTAGTGTGAATTCTATTCACTATTGTCCGTATGGAACACTGTGCTAATTCAGGGGCACGCAACAAGCTTGCGCGCCAATTGACCCTCGCCCATTGCTCCCCATCGACTCCTACCATATGCCGATATATATAGGTGACAAAAGGTCGATGAAGTAAGTATGGGAATGTGTGTTCCACGTTTCCTTTCCTTTCCTTTCCTTTCCTTTCCTGTCCTGTCCTGTCCTGTCCTGTCCTGTCCTGTCCTTTTCAACTCAAGTCAAGTCAATTTAACTGAGCCATGGACTTCATGGCGTCTTGCTCTTCCCCGAGTCAATTCGTTGTCCAAAGCTTGTCTTCTCTGAAATCCACCGGTATTATCGATATCTTAATGCCTCATGGTATTATGCTATTGTATGTCAATATTGCCATCGATTTCTAATTGCTTTTCAGAAGAAAAGACCATGGATTATCATGGCACAGCATCATCGTCTCCTGTCCCGCCCCTGCTGCTTATTGGCCTTAACCAAAAGCGTCGTATCCATAAAAGTTTCTTATCTGCATCAATCTATTTATTTCTCCTCGTAAGAGCTTCATCTTGATTTCAGATCATCACCTTAACAGCAATGATTCTGCTACTGTATCCGCCTGGATTGGCCGTCAGGCCGTCTTATAGGTACCCGAATTCACACCAACTACACGCATAGATATTATTGATAGCCCTTTGATGTGATGAAGCCATTGACGACACTCACTCAGATCCCGGATGGATCGAGATGATCCTCTTCCAAACGGTCCAGAGGAGATGAAAAGGGGGATAAAACGGCAACTGATCGATGTTGAGTGGGTGCGTTGAGTGGGTATGTGCCACACTCAAGTTGGAACAAAGGCGGTGCATGCATGCATGCATGAATGATACTTTGCAAATCGACCAGGATATACGACCACTTTTATTCGGAAAGATCTCGAGCTATCGACACGGAGTCGGATTCGATATTTACTTCCCTAAAAGCTGTATGAGATGGGGCGCTGCTTCAAGTGTTGGAAGGGTCAATAGTAGGGCAGCCCTCTGGAGATTGTACCGGGTCTATTAATGTCTTTGAAAAGCAGCAGCAGGTATTTCGTTGTTGACCTGAATGGAATCTTAAATCCATTTTCGAAGCGTGTTAACAACCCACCCGCTCAGAAGTTTAGAAGAAGTGCTAGAAATTTCTGCTAGCCTGGAATGCTTAACAACGAACTACCTACTCGGCCACCGCTAGATATCATTGTCCGTTCTTTTCTATCTGTTCTATGCTAGACTCCCGGGTTTCCGAAGGCTTCCCATCCGATCGACAATAAAGACGGCTTGAGAAAAAACTGATCGGGTTAGTTCACCTTGATTCGTGCCTGTTGCAGTCTCCTAAAATAGATCAGACTATGTTCCAGGTTGGGTGGCGATTCGAGATTTTGAATAAGCTGCCATTGGGTACTGTAACAACAATGTCCGAAGCTTAACGAGGGACAGGACACATACGGCTGTTGATTGGTAAGGTTGCATTGATATCAGAGAATGTTGATGGGGACTACTGCAGAGCCAAAACTAACAGCAAATAATAACCTTTCGATAAGTATATATAGCCATCCATCTCCCTATTTTCCACCAAGATTGGCCATGTCTACTCGTATTTGATCCAGAATGTCTTTGAAGCTGAAGGTGGTGCACCAAGATGCGTTTTGAAGAGACAGCCGTTTAGATGACAAGTGGAAGTACCTGGGGGGGGGGGGGGTTTGCTACCTACCAGTCGGTATTGAGTACTCTGCATGACTTTGACTTCCAATTGAAGTATTATCTCCATGACAGCATGTGATGAAGCACTGTATATCGGCAATTGATTGACATGAAAATCCTCAAAGTCCTCGGGCAAGCTGAGGTTTGAACGTGATACAAGACGTGTAACATTCGCCGTGCTGCACGCCAACAATTGGAGGGGACAAGTGACATGGCTCAATATTCTCTTGCGGTGTTAATACGAGCTCACTACGACTTTGTCAAGGTGGTTGATTCGAGGGGTGAGAACGAGAGATAA
This sequence comes from Botrytis cinerea B05.10, assembly GCF_000143535.2. Lineage (NCBI taxonomy): Eukaryota > Fungi > Ascomycota > Leotiomycetes > Helotiales > Sclerotiniaceae > Botrytis > Botrytis cinerea. Next base: position 2,457,143 of record NC_037311.1, read on the forward strand.
TCCTGTACCAGCGTCTCAAAACATGATGTATTATGTATGCTCAGCCTACCAGTGATACCAAATCCAGACCGAAGCTGCTGGTCAAGTCTTCCAATCATTCGATAGAGGATGGGATGCCAGAGATTGTATCGTATTCGAAAACTCGAGGATTGATGATTGATGAGTATTTTTATGCTCGACTGGCATATACATGCAGGTAGGCAGGTGCATAGGTGGGTGTCCACAACAATCTTAGGGAAAGCGTGTCGATGTTCTGTGCTCTGGAAAGCCGAAACGAATGTCTGCTTCAAAAGCCATGCAATTTGTGTGCGCTCTGGACAACATCATCATATATACCCTTTTGATACGATGTGATATTTGATGTTCAAATCCATACAATTCCAAAACTACATGTCTCGACTGCTCACATCGGCGCTTCTCAATTCGTACCAAACAGTCCGAGATAACAGGCCAATCAATGATTACTCCTTAATTTCTGGGTTGGGGCAGTGCTTCGAGAAGCATGCAAATTACGATCAACCAACATCCCAGACCAAACCATGGCCATGTTTAAGCTTTACGGAGCATGTTCAGATTATTTAGCAGCCCCCCCGTAAGTGTCCAGAAAAAACGCCGTAATTATTCAGATGAGGACTAGACGGGTTTGTGAGCATTCTCCAAAGGACAGTACTGCATGCAGGCCACACATCCCAATTCACAGTTGTCGGTGGAGTGGTTTTGACTTTTGAGAGACCGGCAGGATTGGTAGAGCTGGCGCAGTGTTTGCTGGAGGCAGTGTGGCAGTGTGGCAGTGTGGCAGTGTGGCGGTTCGCATCATTCTCTCCTCCTCCTCCTCCTCCTCCTCCCTTCGTGTGCTCACTCCGTCGCGCATGCATCAGGAGGCATGTGCGATGCGTGCACCACGTATGAATCTTACGAATAGCCAAGAGTTTAATTCAGCGAAATGCGTTCGTTTCATTGGCGCGTTCCCCTCGTGCCGCACTACCCACAAGTCGGTTTTCTAACGTGAAAGTGTCCTAGCTGGGCAATCGGGAGCAGAGGATCGTGGCCAACAGACCCAATCTAATCTCGAGCATCTCTAGTCCAGGAACACTTCTCTCTCTAGCACTCCTCTCTACCTCGTACCAGAACACCCAAATACCAAAGTTCTTTCGTACCATCTCCACTCCGAATTTGTACCATTGAATCATTCGCCCGTATCCCCTAAATTACGACGTATTCTTCCCATCCCATCCCATTCCCATTCAAATCTCCTCGCCACACTTAATGGGACTGACTGACGGTGTTAATCATTCCACTTCCACACCATCCTTCTCGACATTCATTTGCTGTTTTCCATTTCCTCTCGCAACCCCATTTCCATCTCACTCCAGTCGGAAGACAGTCATTCGTTAAACCCACAACTTATTTCTTTTTTTCTTTTTAACTAGGACATCTGCCGTGCAAGTCGTTGTTAGAGAAGGAGAGATTACATCACCAGCACGCTCGTTCTTTCCTGTTCCAAAACGCACCTGAGACGGAAGTATCTTTGGCTAGCAATTTGATTGGGCTTGGATTCTTGAGTTTTCATCTCATCATCAAAAAACCAACTTCTCACATCTATCTATCGTCAACAAAAGACAACATTATAACATACACACATTGGTATTTCAATTAGCATCATGAAGACCTTTGGCTTTGCTTCAGCAGCTGCTGCGGCATTGACCGGTGCGCTTTTCGCATCGTCTGCTGCCGCAGCGGATCTCCCCCCTATCGTCATTAAGGTATGTCGTGAATCGGTCCATCCGACGTTGTTGGAAGTCACTTCAAATGTTGATTCATATATTAGGGCTCTCACTTCTTCTACGAGAATGGTACCGAATTCTTCATTCGTGGTGTAGCATACCAACAAGACGTGAACGCCAACACTACTTCCGACGCTACTTTTACCGATCCCCTTGCAGATGAAGCTGGTTGCAAGCGTGACATTCCTATTCTTCAAGAGCTTGGCACCAATGTCATCCGTGTCTACGCTATCAACTCCTCGTTAGACCACTCCGTCTGCATGGGATTGCTTAACGATGCCGGAATCTATCTTATCCAAGATTTGTCCAACCCCTCATCCTCCATCGATCGAAGCGACCCAGAATGGAACACTGATCTCTTCGCTACCTATGCCGGCGTTGTTGAGTATGTATATCTTGCACTTGTTACCCGTCGTCATATCCATCCTTCTGATCTTTCACTTTAATCATGAAGGAGGAGGGCTGTCAATTCATCGCTATGCTTTGCGTGTGCTAACATTTCAATTTCAGTGCTATGGCCAACTACACAAACGTCCTCGGTTTCTTTGCCGGTAACGAGGTTTCCAACGATGTCAACAACACTGACGCCAGTGCTTTCGTTAAAGCTGCCGTCCGTGACACCAAGGCTTACATTAAGACTAAGGGATACCGCACTATTGGTGTTGGTTACGCTACCAACGATGATGCTAACATTCGAATTGACTTGGCCCACTATTTCAACTGTGGTGATGCTGATTCCGCTATCGACTTCTGGGGTTACAACATCTACTCGTGGTGTGGAGATTCTTCCTACACTAAGTCCGGATATGATCAGAGAACTCTCGAATTTGCCAATTACTCTGTCCCTGCATTCTTTGCCGAGTACGGTTGCAACACTGTCCAACCCCGTGAGTTCACTGAGGTCGGAGCAATTTACGGCGACAAGATGACTGAGGTCTGGTCCGGTGGAATTGTCTACATGTACTTCCAAGAGGCAAATGATTATGGTAAGATATGGCTTCGAGCCTTTGCAAAGCACAAGCTGACAGAATTTTAGGTCTCGTCTCGGTTTCAGGAGACTCTGTTAGCAAGCTTTCTGATTTCACTGCTCTCTCCAAGCAATTGGCCTCTGCCACCCCAAGCTTCACCAACTCTGCCTCCTACACTGTTACCAACACAGTAGCACAAGCATGCCCAGCAACCGGTACCGCTTGGGCTGCCTCTAGCAACCTTCCTCCTATCGCAAACGCCGAGCTCTGCGAATGTATGGTCCAGTCGTTGTCCTGTGTTGCCAACAGCGGTATCTCTGGTAACTCCAGTGCCGATCTCTTCGACTATGTCTGTGGTTTGGACAGCGCTGCCTGTGATGGTATTTCAAAGAATGCTACCACTGGAGTTTACGGTGCCTACTCCATGTGCACAGGCGCCCAACAATTGTCTTTCGTATTTGACCAATACTATCAAAACCAAAACAAAGCAGCCACTGCCTGTGACTTCAGCGGCAATGCTAAGACTCAAACTGGCTCCAAGAGCTCAACCTGCTCAAGTCTCATTAGCCAAGCCGGAACCGCAGGAACTGGAACTGTTACCAGCGCACCAACTGGTACTGGATCTTCAAGCAGCTCATCTAGCACATCCACCTCTACCAAGAAGAGTTCTGCCGGTGCTACTATCGTCCCACGTTTCGACTTGGGCTTGTTGCAGTTGGGTGCCTATGTCGTAGTTGCTGGAATGGCAGGTGCGGGTATGATCATGTTGTAAATGATGCTGTTAGCATTTTTCGGCGGTGGATTTCTGGGTGTCTGTGGATGAACGCATTTTTATTCAAAAAATTGATCGGGTAGTAATATGTCATGCATTCCTCGATAGTCATTTCATGTTGCCTAGGCGTCATTTGGTTCCTCTTCTTTTGACACTTCACGGCGTCAATTGAAGATTTTAATTTGTATATTAAATGATAGACTGAAGAGATATTTGAGATTGTGAAGAAAAAAACAAAAAAAAAACCAACTTCCTACGGTGAATTTAAGACTGATACATGATTTCTCAAAATGTGCTGACCACCAGACATGTACAAGCCCCTATTCAAAGCGATTTTAGATGTCCTTCATGTTGAAATTTACACCCAAAGGCCTCAATATCTAGGCATACACACACCCAATCAAAGTTATCTAAGCGAAAAGCACATCATCGCTGGCTAGCTTACGACTCCGATGACAAGCGCGAATTGGTGTGTTTTTCTTTGCAGATAACAGATGACTTCAAAAGGGCAACGATTCTGTTAAAATTTTACTTGCTTTTCAATTTGATTCATGATTTAAATCTCTTGCTAGATTTTCTCCTCCATTCGATTCCCAATCTTAAACTTGATTCAGTTATCAATTGGAGCAGCAGAAATTGGAAAAGTGTCAGGGAACGTGCCTGACATTGCGGGGAAAGGAACAGATCGAACAAAATGGCGGACGTAGCAGCGGAACTGGATGAGGGGGGCTTCAAGAGAACCTTGAAGGACTTGTTTGCTGGGGCTGCTGGGGGTGTAGCTCAGGTTCTATTGGGTAAGTGAGATGTTGCTTTCATACTGGGGGGTAATGGGTGTTTTTGGGTTGGTTGGGATGATCACGTGGGGTAACGAGATATGTTAAGAAGTGAATTTACAGATCATTGTCTTTGAGCGATGACAATGATCTGTGGATTCGCATGTGCCTTTTGGTGAATATGTCGCACTTGTTAATGACAAGTCTGAACCTTCCTTCGGACTCTCTATAAAATGGGAACTATAAAATGGGAACTACAAAAGGAGCACTTCACGAGAAGATGATCTAACCTCTTCCTCAGGTCAACCGTTCGATATAGTCAAAGTTCGTCTTCAAACTACTACACAGTATGCAAATGCTCTTGAAGCCGCTCAAACTATCTACCGCAACGAAGGTGCTCTCGCCTTCTACAAAGGTACTCTCACGCCCTTGATTGGTATTGGAGCCTGTGTTTCCGTCCAGTTTGGAGCATTCCACCAAGCTCGTCGTTACCTTGAAAATTACAACACTACCCGCAATCCTCTTTCCCCAGGTCTTTCCTATGCACAATACTATGCGGCGGGTGCCTTTGCCGGTATCGCCAACTCTGGTATCTCGGGTCCCATTGAGCACGTGAGAATTAGATTACAAACACAGCCTCACGGTGCAGGAAAACTCTACAATGGTCCCGTGGATTGTGTTCGGAAATTGTCTGCCCATGAAGGCGTTCTCAAGGGTCTCTATCGTGGTGAGGCCGTTACCATTATTCGAGAAGCGCAGGCTTATGGTGTGTGGTTCCTTTCTTTCGAATACATGATGAACAGCGACGCGGCCCGCAACAAAATCGAACGCAAAGACATTCCGAGCTGGAAAATTGCTTTCTATGGTGGTCTAGCCGGAGAAGCACTATGGTTGGCGAGTTATCCGTTTGATGTTGTGAAGAGTAAGATGCAGAGTGATGGATTCGGTGAGAAGATGAAGTACAATGGTATGAGAGACTGTTTCGCAAAGACATGGAGAGCGGAAGGTGCAAGAGGATTCTGGAAAGGCATTTTCCCTACGCTATTGAGGGCTATGCCAGTTAGTGCGGGAACTTTCGCCGTGGTGGAAATGACTATGAGAGCTATTTCTTAGATGGCTGAAAGAATGAGAATATTTGGTGCGCTTAGTATCTTGATGAAGTCATGAGATGATGAGAGTCATGCTACATGCCCCTTTACATGAGATATCTCTGGACAGAGTGAGAGCGAGCATGGTATTGCATGCTATAGTACCAGCATTAGCATTAGCATTATATCAACGAACGAAATAAACATCTATGTAAAGATCCTATATACATCAGAATTTCCCAATGCCCCCCCCCCCCCCCCCCCCCCCAAAGTGCCCACTGACTCTCAATTCAAGTACGTAAATTCCAAACGAGGAAAAACCACGATGCTCGAGCTTGTTCCTTCCACGGGCCTACAATTTGATATTGCAAATGGGTACTTTGTTATGAGTTTAGAGAGGTACTCTGTTCTGCTAGAATTGGGTCATGGTCATAAATTGAAGAGAGATTGGAGTGATAAGTAGGTATATTTGGATGGTTTATCTCATTAACGATTCTATCACTGCTATGTTACAGTGATGAGAAAATGATATATATAACTTGATGATGTGAAGTTTAATGAGGCAGTAAAAGTTATTGGCATGAGCTCTGCTTGGCAGGAGCCGAACTGGGTATGCACTAGATAGGTAGGCCATGTGTGTACCATATTTTCCATCTTCAAATCTATCAAGTTTCTAACCTTTGGGAATGTCCCATCCACTCAGATCTAGCTGGATTTATTTGGAATCCCCCCTTCGCGTGGACATTCAGCTGGTGAGTAGCTAGTCGATTATCTTTACGGTAGCTGATATTTACGAGTTGTACGAGCTGAGCATATTCGTCTGTAAATTTATCATTCGGTCTCCTCGAATCCGACCACGTCATAATCGTGACTACAACCACAGACTCAAGTATCAACCTCAGCCATGTTGTAATGACCCAACTGCTGCGCATGAGCTGCCGCTTGCGTTTCCCCATGGATAATCACGCCACAATCTTTACACTTGATAGCCATCCCTCCTGTATCAGTATAATAATGCTTTTCTCTTAATTTTGAGCATAATTCTACCGCCTTGGCTATTATGGTATCGTCGGACTTGTCGAAAACTCGAATGTCATTTTCGGGGGTTGAGGAGAAGGGGGAAAGGGCTAGCATGTCATAGTGGATTCCAGAATAGACCAGGACACATCTGTTATTAGAGCCGGATTCGTGAAATTTGTGGACGGAGAGGGACTGGGTATTGTTAGTTTATGGGATTAAGATCGAGGGTCGGGTTGGACTAGAGGTCTCGTGGGGAATGGAGAAGTGAATTCAAAATTGGAAAAGGGATGGCATACTTGAACATCGATACAAACAACTTCTATACCAAAGGCCTCGGCCAAAATGCCCATCTCAATAGCTCCGCCCCAAGCATCAGAGGTTTGAATCCAGCGACAGTAGTCATCGGGTTCTTGTTCTAATACAACTTTGCTATAAAGTTCGGGCTTGCCTTGAATAGTAGAAGCAACGACGGATCGAAGCTCAGGCATAGAAAGGTCATCACCAGGAAGGACTGCCGTTCCAAAAGCCCGGAAAAGACATGAATTATCGTCTGGCATGACACGGAGAACTGGAATATGTAAGTGGTGTGAGCAATCATCTTGGATGAGATACTTACCAAGTGTAGCCTGAAGTTCCGGAATTGGAATCTCAGGCACATCTCCATCGATACCTCTCTTACGCGAAAGAGACACAGGAGGTGCAGAATTCGATGTGTTTTTCGCATCACCATGCATACCAGAGAAAGAAAATGACTTTGCCTCTGCGGTTTGTCTATCTTTTACTTGAGGAGGGACAGATGAGGCTTTGGAATTAGAAGGGGAAGTCGACTTTGGCGATCCCCCAGATCTCCGTTCTTCTCTCGAACTGATGGTAAGTTGTTCGCCATTCAACTTGACGTTCAACTTGCTCAGAGGTAATGAAGGCTCGCTCTGAGAAAGGAGAAGCGGTTTTGGAGGGTAACCATATTTAATATCGAAATTCGAGAGAGATGTCTTCAAGGTGATCTCGGATATAAGATCACTGATTTTTGCATCGTCGGGAAGAGTTATGGTGGATGTCCCTTCGGGTCCTCGAACTCGCATGCGCGGCATCTTTGATATCTGGGTTGGTATTGGCACGTGGGTGTTGTCGAAAGCGATTAGGTGTGTGGTTTATATGGACAAAGATTTCTTGAAATGTTCATGAACTATAATGATTTAAAATCGTCCAAAATCCGTGAATCTTATGTATCCATTAACAGTTATCGTATAGAACCGTTTAGAGCCGTATTTAGTTCAGAGAAGAATGTTGTGGCAAAATAAGTGAATGATTTCCAACATTTCCAGCTGTTCGCTGTTCACTTCGGCATGGACATGAGTCACGTGGTAACATCCTTCGCCGACTAGTTTCCGTTGCTTGTGGGGATCGCGCTCCAACGCGATTACTCGAGCTCCCTCAAAAAGCGACCAAATCCTTAGCAACACAACCCCGCGATATAGTTGCTAGATTCAATAAAAAGGATGGAGTCGCCTGTACCGGCCCCGATTCAAGACGAATCAAGCGTCAAGGCAGAAGAACCTAAGACTTCCAATGATGTTGAAATGACCGATGCGCCAGCAGCAGAAGCAGAAGCAGAAGCAGAAGCAGAAGCAGAACCTGAACCCAAACCCCAACCCCAACCCGAAGCAGAAGCAGAAGTAGAAGCAGTAGCTGCAAAGCCAGACACAAAAATAACGGGAAATGCGCCAGAATCTGCAGGCTCTCTTGCGACGGCCGACGGTGTTACAAAGGATGGATATATTGTTATGAATGAAGTTGTTCACAAATTATCGGAATATCGCACGGAAGAGTATGTCCATTGCAGTTTTGCGCATTTGTTTTTCAAGGGATGCTAATATGAATTTAGCGGCTACGATATCTCACAGTTGTTTCAGCGCATGCTCAACAAGAGGTTTCTGCCAGATTACTTCGAGGTGATTAAAGAACCGACTGCATTCAGCACCGTTAGAGTATGTCATTTCTACCTATCAGATGCGCGCGAATGCATTTGACTGACGCACTAATAGCAAAAAATCCTCAAGAAACAATACAAGAGCTTCAAAGAATTCGTCCGCGACTTTGCCCTCATATCTCATAATGCACAAGTTTACAACCGTCCGTCTGCAGCTGCATATCATGACGCCATTGCGCTTAGAGAGTTATTTAAAAAGGAAATGCAACAATTGGTAGATGGAAATGTTGTTACCGCGGAGGAAGCAGAGATGCCGTATCTAGGAGAACTCCCACCCGTCGAAGATTCACCACCACCTGGCCCTGAAGACGAAGAACAGGAGGAAGACGATGAAGATGACGAAGAGGATGACGAAGAAGACGATACCGATGATGAGGGCGTGAAACGAAAATACAAACGCAAAATTCGACGTTCGAGCGTAAACAGGCGCGATGGTGGTGCTGATGAAGCAACCAAAGAGCCCGAAGTGCAGAAGAAGCGCGGTAGACCACCTAAGGTGCATACTCCTATGGAAGCCCGCATAAATAATATTCTGAAGGGATTAAGAAAGTTTAAAAATCCTAGGGGAGAGCTTAAAATTGCACCATTCGAAAGATTGCCCGATAAAACAAACATGCCGGAATATTACCAGGAAGTCAAGAATCCTATGGCAATGGATCTTATTAAGAGGCAGGCGAAGCGCAAGAAGTATGAAACTGTCGGCGAGGTTTTGAAAGATATAGAGCTCATGTTTGAGAATGCCAAGGCATTTAATGTGGAGGGTAGCGAAGTCTATAATGATGCAGTGTTCCTTCAAAATGAAGCTAGAGCCCTAGCCGAACAAGAGAAGAACAGACCGGATGAAGACTTTGCCTCTGAGGATGGACGGATACCTCTCAAAGAGATTCTTTACAAGGGCGAAATGTGGAAGGTTGGAGACTGGATTCACATAACCAACCTTAACGATGTTACGAAGCCAGTAGTTGGGCAGATTTATCGAACCTGGCGGGATATCGCAGGACAGGACTGGATTAATGCTTGTTGGTACTTACGACCCGAGCAAACAGTTCATCGCTATGATAAGCATTTCTACGAAAATGAGGTCGTCAAGACTGGACGCTATATCGATCATAAGATTGATGATGTTGTTGACCGTTGCTTTGTCATGTTCTTCACAAGATACTTCAAAGGGCGTCCCCGTAACTTTCCTGCGGATAAGGAAATCTATGTTTGTGAGGCGCGTTACAATGAAACTGTATTCAAGCTCAACAAAATCAAGACCTGGGCTAGCTGTGTACCAGATGAAGTGAGGGAGAAAGATTATGAAATGGATCTCTTTGACACTCCAAGGCCAATGAAAAAGTTTCCGAGTCCGATCAAACATCTGCTCCGCGATGATGCTACAGAACATGATGAGACTCCCAAACCCACCAAGGGTGTAGATGGCGCGCCTCCCATCGTCGGAGCTGTGCATAAGCTACCTCGTGCCGAAAATGTAAGTGCTCTTCTATAAGATGTGTCAATCTACGTATTCTAACACTATAAAGGACTCTCCACCACCATCGCCCACCCCGCCGGCCGCGTCTCCTGTACCAAATCCAGAACGCAGTCGTCCCCCTCCTACAAGTGAAAGACCTCGATTTGACTCACAGGGAGACATATCAATGGGTGGAACAACTCCAAGCGCTACTGCCTCGCCCATGATCAATCAGCATTCGGCTCAACCGGTATATACGCAATCATTTACACAAGCTCGGCCATCTGCATCACCAGCGCCCCCTCAGCATGCTCATTCATATAGCTCGCACGGGACTACACAAGCTGTACCACCAACTCCGACATACCAGCCAACAACTTCATACAGCCATCATACTTCCACCACTCCTACCACCGCCACCCACCATCACTCCAACCCATTAGCCAATTACCAAAGTTATCATAGCAGCAGTACACCACGTGTTGGCGGCTCTGGCTCAAGCTCGCATGGTGCACACGGGAATGCATATAACCCACCACGCGCTATTGAAGTATACACGCTTCCAGATGCAGCAAATTCTGCCATTCCAGCCGATGTTCGATCACAATTTCACACCGACGAATTTGGCAGGGTCATTTTCTACACTTCTCCTCCACTTGAATCCAACCCAATTTCGGAAGATTCACAAGTCTTAGGACATAGTTTGAAGTATCTAGCCAACAAAGCACGACGTAAGGAGGAACTTGAGAAGAAACGCAAAGTCCGTGAAATCGAGTTGGAAATCGAAGCCAGTGAAAGATTGAAGCGTACAAAAGCTGAGGCAGAGGCCAGAACCCAAGCTATACTTGACACTCAAGTTAAGCATATTAAAGCCTGGACTGAGGACTTGCAAAAGGGTACAGAGGCGCTTTATAAACAGTTAAATGGTGCGAACTAAGAGGAAGTCGGGGCAAAAGGATTACGAAGCATAAACCCTTAAAATCGGGAGGACGAAGGCACTATGATAAAGAGCGGCGTTTGTTGTGACATCAGGATGTACGAACAGATTAATTGTATTTGGGATTGACTGGCGTATTTTGGTGTTGAAGAAATTGATTGCGAGGAACTCAAATCCTCAAATTGTACATACCCAAGAGGAGCTTGATAGACAGCCTTGGAGCTGGGTAAAAGCTATTAGGTTATGAAATACAAATAATATACCATTCTTATGAGATTCATACTATCTATCATGGCTTTCTAGATGCAAACCTGCCGAAGAGTCTTGTATTCAGACGCGGCATGCTTATACCTACATCTATATGACCTAGAATTGGGAAACTCGGTATCTCAATCTCACAAAAATTGACAGCGATTAATACTTAAATCTTTCAAGAAACAAGATTGAGAGATCAGGACATGGTATACACAAAACTTAATGGACTATTCAAATCTAAAAGATCTACCAGTAAGCAGGACAAACGAAAAGAACTAATAATACCCAGAAGATTCGCTGAGAATAATTATCATGGTTCATGAAGGGACAATAATATCCTGCCGTTCTACTCATCTACTCCGCATAGAGCGGATATGCACCTTTACTTGTCCAGCTGGCGATGTAATGTAGCTCGGCGCCGTCGACTTGGGTATCTGTTGCTTGTCGGGGAAGGGGATCGGGTGCTTGCTCACCATGAGTGGATTTGTATGTAATGAATGCGCTTGATATGTGTTTAGTATTATCAAAGCTATGCTGTTTTTTTTCTCTCTTTCAGGAAAATGAGCGACGGCGATGTAGGGATAATGGCATACACTCTGGCTTGAAATGATTTTCATACTAAGTTTAGATCCTTAGAGTGAAAGAACATGATGTATAATGTGGGTTTAAAAGGTGAGAGGTGAAGCAAAAGAGTTTTTAATAAGGGCGAAGGATCCAGAATGTCATATTACGTGTTTCACAAACTACTTAAATGATTTCAAGAACTGCGCTCCAACCTGGATGGAATGCACGGGAACTTGGAATTGGTATCAATTTGCAATCTCATGCTAAACGTCAAGAAATAACAACAGGAGCCATTCAAGTCCACCTCCTAATACTCCTCACCCCCTTTAATCATTCTCAACAACGCCGCCCGTGTAGTCTCCTCGTCGAAAACACTCTCCAGCAAAATATCCAGTTCTCGCTCAGCCTTCAACACCTGGTCTCTCTTCCTAGGATCCTTCTCCGACAACCTCGCTTGCCAGTGCTTGGTAAAAGCCGTAATCTGTTGTACCAACACCTTTTCTAATTCCTTCCTAGCATCTAATAATTTATCAACCACAGCAGGAAGTAATTGGCCTTTGATCATTGGCCTGATATATGCAAGGGGGTTGAACACTTGGTGGCGGGATTGAAGTTCTTTGAGCGTCTCCCAAAGAGGAGTGAAGTCGAGTTCGGCGGATTGACGGATTGAGTCTGGAATCTCGTGAGTCATGAACAGGTTCTCAATAAGCATCAAATTTTTGATGAGGAACAGCTGTGCATCCATTATGTTATTCGAACTTCGCTTTATGATTGTTGCGGCTCTCTGGAGAGATTCGGTAGTTTGATGCACAATTTCGTAGAGAACATCACCTTTCTTGAGCTGTATACGAATGTTAATGCCGTCACGTTTATATCTAAAAGAAGTGTGACTTACTGTTCTCTCATGCATGCTTTCGTTGTACAAAACGAGTAAACTAACCGCCGTCTTTACTGTTGGAAAGGCATTTGAAATACCAGCCTCAACAGATGTGCTTTCTTGGAGAGGCTTAAGATTTGTATCAACTCGCAAGCCACTAGTTGGAATGGCTTTCTCATTGGATAACTTCGCAGAATTTGGCGACATGATCTTGAGATCCTCCACAGATGGTTTGAACTGCTCAAGTTTTCTTGCCTCCATGATAAAAAGTTGATCAGCTAGTGGCCAGAGATGAACGCCCAATAAGACCTGTGCAGCCAATCTTTGTCCATCACGACTCTCATCTTCGTGTGCCTCTGTTGAAATAAAAGTATCACCCAGCCAAGTAACCAAGTCGCAAACTCGATGCAAGTCACCATTGCTCAAATATGGGGTTAGAAAGCCATGGAGTATCTTTACATGAGACAGACAACTCTCCTCGAGTTTCTCGAGGTATATATTAGGCATATTCCACAAAATAGGAGGTGGAGGATAATCGGCCATCAGAGGCCCATTCTGAAAGAACTTAGTTGCTAATTTTAACTCATTCTGACATGTATCGAAGACATATTGCACAGATCGTCTAGCGAATAATTCAAACTCTTTGTCAGGGAGAGGTGAAGTAGTTGAAATTTTTTGAAGATTTTTGAGAACAAGGGGTCCAACAGGATCACGGGATCTTATGTAGGACTCAAGCAATTGTTGATAGAGGTTATGCCATTGTTGGATGTATGGCGTTCGGTCCACATCTCCTCTTCTCCCAAACGCAAATTCATCAGTCGTCAAAAGCCGTTCAATCGAAAGGCCTAAACTTTCCCTAGCAGATTCGTACTTGCCATAGAGAAGAATATATTGATTTGTCTCCGTTTGTTCTTTGGCTTTTAATTGTTTTGAGGCATCATCTGATACTTCACGTAGAGAATTTGAGAAAGCAACTTGGACGAGGTTGAGAGCTTTATCTAAAAGCGTCGTGTAGCGAGTCTTATACACTGTCGAGTCTTTATAGTTTGGCTGCAAGCAATTAGTCACAAATAATCCAAGGTCTATCTCAAGATCGACGAGTCTCGTAATGTGAAAGAGCTCCTTGATTTGACAGTATATTCAATAAAAGTACCATGCATAGAAGTATTTTCTACTAGTCTACACCAAGCAACTACCGAGTATCGAAGCTTCTGAGATACGGATATAAGAAAGGCAAGACCTACATGTTGATCCATAAACTCAATACAAGAATTAAGATTCTCTAACATATCCAAGAAGTCACCGTTTTTAACCAGCCTTCCAGCGCCTGGAGCATTCAAGCGTCGAGTCAGAGGTTCAAGATAAGCATAGTATTGCAAATCCGTTCCAACTTCATCTGCCAATTCACGTATACGTTTTTGTTCTTCCAAAAGATCTTCACATTGGGCTTGAAAGGCTGTCGTTTGTGCTTCGACATTCTTGAACGATTCGGAAAGACTGGCAAGCGTATCCAATGCGCTCGTGGTATCACTTAAAAGAGTGTCAAGATGACGCTCAGATAAAACCAATTGGTCTAGATATAATCTTCACATGGTCAGCATATTGGTTTGATCTTCGTCCTTTATGTTTGGCATACTGGTATTCCTCGAGGCTTCCATCCACGAGTTCATCCTCAAGCGCACTGTACCGCTCCTCAAAAAGAGGGGTCGCAGGTTCTTCCCCTTCGGTATCACGCTCGTTTTGTGTCTTTCCCTCATTCGTTTCCTTGTTTATATATGACATAGCTACTTCGTAGAAATCGCTATATGATTTTGCTCTTTTTGCCAATGTAGCTTTCGGAGGGTCTTTCGATAAAGGTTCATCCTCATATATCCCTAGCATTGGAGAGTTCTGCTCCAACATTTGGTTGTTACCCTATATACACCATTAACTCAAGACAGTTTTCAGAGTACCAAGGGGCTTACATTAGTTTGCTGCAAAAGAGATTCTTTGCGACGATGTTGTGATGTCTGCGAGGCGACATGATCCTTTTTGGAATTTGTTTCCGGTACAAAACTGTACCACGCATCTTCGTACATTTTACCGGTACCTTACATTGAAGCTCCAAGATGTTGAGTAAGGCTGAAATGTTATATGTATTCGAAACACCGTTGATTCATGGGGCTCAGCACGGACCATCAGCCTGACATTTTGTTAGAGTGTAATTGGTCCAGGAAAGTCAATTCGTCATGGGATGGAAACAGACAAGGCTGAGAAGAACTTTGTGGTATGAGGGGTAGTGGCGAGTCTATCGATTGTTGTTGTCGTTAACGTACAAAGCCTGGTTCTCAAATGTCGATATAGGCATAGTAAAGCCATGATGTTGTCAAGTAAAGTTATACCAAAATGCGGTACGATTGTGCAACGAGCAAATCGACACACCAATCACTCAATTGCATTCCAGAGGAGATGTATTGGAGGTTCAAGTGATTCCAGAGTTGTCGTTGCCCGTAGAGCTTCAAACTCACGGAAAGCTGCACTATTATTATCACTGACAATATGCGTCGGAGGTCTATATGCAACCGGCTATCCACGAGCTTTACATGCAGAAGAGATCCCTACACCCGCCGAGCTACAATTCGAGAAGAAGAGGAAGAATACTAGCACAAAAGAAGAGAATCGAGATCAAATAAGCTCACAGCATTTGCAGGTGAAGAGGAGCTGGGAGAACCCAGGAGTATATGCATGGGGATCGAATACGGGTCGCGTTGTTGCACCCGACTCCGAGGAAAGCAATGTCAAAACTCCAAGACGAATACCGTATTTCGATGGGAAGCTCATTCGAGATATTAAGTTAGATCGTAATTTTGCTGCAGCAATTACCGAGAACGGTGATTTGCTACAATGGGGTACAGGGTACTCGCCGGATTGTAAAGAGCCTACAGCAACATTGAAGGGAAAGGATCTTGTCAAGTTGTCTATATCGAAAGACCGAATTATAGCACTTTCGTCAAAAGGCACGGTATACTCGATTTCAGCATCACAAGCAGATCAGGCGTTAGAGCCGAAGCAACAAGAGAGCTCATGGATTCCCTTCTGGAGCAGTAAATCTTCAATTGGGTACCGAACCTTGAACCCGGATAAATTGGTCTGGGGAGAAAAGGTGTCGGATATTAGCAGCGGCCTTGAGCATTGCCTTCTCCTCACATCCAAAGGACGTGTTTTCTCCGCAGCATCCGGTTCTGAAGATTATCCTACGAAAGGACAACTTGGTGTCCCTGGTCTAACATGGACGTCACGGCCTCCTGGAAGATACGACCAACCACACTGGTTAAGCACACTTCAAGGATTCGACATTGCAAAGATTGCTACCGGCGACTATCACTCTCTCGCAGTTGATACGCAAGGGCGAGTTTTCAGCTTTGGTGATAATTCCGTTGGCCAATTAGGCTTTGAATACAACTCTGAAGCTTCTACCATCGATGCCCCCTCGCTAGTCCCCATTGACAGACTTTACAAAGGCACAAATCTACTTCCTCGCGTGACCGGCGTCTTCGCAGGAGGTGTCAATACATTCTTTACAGTCGACGCTACCCGAGTGGCCGGACAGTCAGAAGAAGAGCCTCCCGCAGATCTAGGCCGTATCACAGCCGATACCTGGGCATGCGGACAAGGAATCTACGGCACCCTCGGAAATGGCCGCTGGACACATGTCCAAGGACTTCCCTCAAAAATGAAAGCTCTCTCTGGCCTTTTCGAATACGACGAAGTTGCCCACACAGTAGTCCCCATCCGACTCTCCCGCCTCTCCATTGGCAGCACTCATGCCTCCGCCGTAATGAACAACGTAACCCATCTGAACGCTACCTCTAAATCTAGCTCAAATGATACGAATTGGGGTGCCGATGTATTATGGTGGGGCGGAAATGAATTCTACCAACTAGGCACTGGAAAGAGGAATAATGTTAGCCAGCCAATTTATATCCAGCCGTTGGATTTGGCGGCCGATAGAGAGAAAGGAAGGAGAGAGGAGCATCGCTTCCAGATTACGCCAAGGAAGACGGTGAAAATTGGAGGAAGGAACGTCAGTGTAGAACAGAGAATTGAGTGTGGGAGAGGCTGTACCGCGGTTTATTCCGGGGCTTAATTGTTCCAAAGCGATATATCAAATTCATGTGAGCCTAGTTGTGAAATTTCCTTGCGGTTCAAATGTCTTATTTTATTGTACTTTTAGTTTAGCCAGTGCAACTGGTGGAGGGGGAGGAACAGGAATTGGTACAGAATGGAAATGGATAGGGGAAATGGTGTCAACTCCAATGATTGTACACTTATTCCAACGAGACTCAACTCTGTATCTGTATTGTAAATTACAAGGACTTCACGGCTCCATAGCACGCAG
The DNA here is from genome assembly GCF_000143535.2 of Botrytis cinerea B05.10. Taxonomy (NCBI): domain Eukaryota; kingdom Fungi; phylum Ascomycota; class Leotiomycetes; order Helotiales; family Sclerotiniaceae; genus Botrytis; species Botrytis cinerea. The sequence continues at coordinate 2,474,005 of NC_037311.1, forward strand.
TAAATTATCTAGTCATCCATTGCAATCACAATTAAAACGAACAAACTAATTTATTTAAAGAATTTGAAAAAACCAAAGATCTATAATCTTACACGTTTTAATGTCATCTTCCAGTGCACACTGGCTTGCTGCCGGTACAGCCCTATAACCACCAAAAGAACACGCATTGATCATGGGCCATCTATCTAGTCATTCCTGATCGCTTCCCTCGACTTTCCTACCATCCATGCCCCATCCGTAACTAAATCGTCCCGATAAACGCCATCCATGAAATTAAAGTACTCTGCGCGTGAAGAATAAAGAAAAGTGCTCGACTTGGTTCTAACTCTCCTCCCAAGATTTGCGCGACCATCCTACGATTACTCAGACATGACTGTCACGATAAAGTCTCGACCTAAACACCATTGCATCGAGCACTTCATAGCCCTGCCGCAACGGCACTGTTGCCATTGATTTGTGGCTGTGGTGACCCCAAGGCACCTGCTGGAGCAGTATTTCTTGCTTGATGTTGGGTCCCTTGCTGCTGAACAATCTGTGCGCGCTGACGATCAATTATAGTCTGTTGCTCGCCTGAAGTTAAAAAAGTACTCATGTTATTATAGGAATTTTGGTTATGTGATTGTGGCGGCAGAGTCTGTTGAGGTTGAGGTTGAGGTTGAGGTGATTGAGAGGAGCCATTCATGACCGGTGGTTGAGCCAACTGACCTTGCATGTGCCTAGTGGCATTGGGTGGTAAAATTGGAGGGGCGGGTGTTGAGTATGGAGGACGAACTTGAGGTTGTGAATGCTGATTTGCTTGATTATACACAGGCTTTTGAGGCGAGCTTTGTCGGCCAACATGCGTTCCATTTCCATAACCCTGAGTATATGCGGCACCATTTTGAACTGGCTGTTGCTGGGCAGCGTATGGTGGTTGACTTGGGTATCGCACTGTCTGAGGTGTAGATTGAGGAATGCTTTGGTAGGGTTGAGTTGGAGGGCGTGTATAGGAGGTAGTAGGGGTATTGTGGTGATACTGTTGTTGTTGGCTACTTGCCTGAGCATACTGCGGTGCTGTTGGACCTGGCGTTCGGAACTGGTGTGAATATGCAGGTCCCGGGTAAGCTGCAGGACGATACGAAGGAGCAGATGGAGCACGCTGTGCATACGAAGTAGGAACCGGCGCCGTAGCAGGCGGACGTTGCAAATTGCTTGGTGGCGGTCTGATTGGTGTTTGGGCAGTAGCGTAGTGTTGTCCAGTGGGGGCTGGAGCTGGTCGCGAGGACGAGTATTGATTGCCGTAAAGTGCAGCAGAAGAAGAGCTTCGATGCAACGAAGAGCTAGTGGTGGGCCGTGTATTTGAGGCTGCGCTCATTGCTGCGACCTTTGCGCGAGCTGCTATCTCGTCTTCCTCCATAACACCTTTTTGATCGCTCAATTGAACTTCAATCTTTGTACTAATGCTAAGTTCAGCCAATTGATCGGAGTTCAACTTCGCAACGGCATATGGCGGTAACATGGCAACCATCAATGCTAGCTGCGATTTAAGGATCTCATATGTGGTCACTTCTGAATCGCTGGGCTTTGAAGGAGTGCCCATGAAAGTAGTTTCTGATGTACCGAACGAGCTAATAGGACGACCTGTGGCATTGAGAGAGACATGTCGATTCCTTTGATATGAGTTGAGCGTCTCCAGCAACTCCGAAATTCCCTGTAGTACTTCCTCAACATCTTTTTCTTCTGCCGCCATTTCGACATTTGAGTCGGTAGACATCAAGCTGGGATCGATCGAAACATCAGAGAATTCTTTCGCTGCTTGCTCGAGTTCCTCAATTTCCGCATCGTTGAAAGCCAAGCTATTATTAGTACTTGGCTCCGTGGGATAGCCGTCGCCTAGCCCCTCAGCCCTGTTAATTATATCTCCCCATCGTTTTTCACCGACTCGTTGCCACCAGATCTTGCTCAAAACACTTTCCGGAGCGATAGCTTTGGAATCATCCTTGGTCGGTGCAAATCCCGAATACGCGCTCCGAAACAAAGCATCCAACTTAGCAGCATCAATTTCGCTCGAGTCAACGGCTGTTTCGGCGTCTTCATTGGAGCCTGCAACTCCAGTGCGTTTCCTTTCTGGGCTGAGTGATGAGGTATTGCTATAATCAAGCCACTGTCCAGTAGTGAGTGGTTGTTTCCAATAGCTACTACTTCGTGGATCGGCAACAAATGGTTGGTGCCACCCATCGATTGAAGTTGGTAACGAGCTCTTGGAAATTTTAGGCGGCTTCAAGGGATGAATGTTTGGAGGGGTTGGAAAGAGCTCCCCTAAAGTCTGCGGACGTTTCTTATTGTCATCAAAGCTCGTGGGCTGTAGGGGAACAATCTGAGTTGTCGTAATACCATTTGGTAGGCCGGCCTCGCGGAGAGGCTGAGAAATCGATTCTCCGTCATACTTCGTTGGAAGCTGTAAACTAGAGAATAGCTGTTTCGGTTGCGGTGCGTTACCGTAGAGTGTAAGAACCACTTTGCTATCCTCCGACGTCGCAGTAACTGGCGCATTAGCATTGGACCCAAAATTCCTGTTTGATAAATAGTTATTGGAATTGATTATCTGGTTGCTATTTGCGTTTGTTTGTAGCCCTGTGGCAGCCTTTTCTCTGCGCACAAGCTCGTGAGCTTTCTTTTTAAAGGCCAAAATCTTGACAGCTAGCTCCGATTGTCCAGCGGGAACAGGTATATACTGATTCTGATTTGAGCCAACGGTCAATTGTAACCTCTCTATGATATCGGATGCGGCAGTATCAACATCTTTGAGAACTTCATCGATAGTAAGATATTCATGTGCTGTCGCGCGTGATAGAATAGTTGGTGAATCAGTCGCGCCATCCGACTTTTGTCTTTTAGCGTGAGGTTCGGTCGACGGGATTGATTCAGGAAGAGCTCGTGTTAAGATGGAGGGCGAGGGGTCATGGCTATAGAATTTCAGATCAGTAATAGGACTGGAATGAATTGATATGATACTGGAAGCTATGCTACCTGATGAACAGATTGAAAGGGTGTGTTGAAAGGCGAAACTCACCTTTTGAGTACGTCGATCAGATCTTCGACAAGGCCTTGTGTATCTGCCGTCGATGGTTCTTTTGCAATTTCGATTTTGGATTCGTTGCTGGTGCCATTTATGAGAGCTGGCTGATCGATGTTATCGTCGCGTTTTCGTTTCGCGGATAGTGTAATATCTAAATGCGGTTGAGTGGGGGGACTGAGAATCCCGTTGGTCGAGGCCATCACGTAGTCTCGCGGTCCAGAGAATTTTTGGGGATTCCTTTTTTTTCGCGTCGCGATCGCAAATGGTATGTGTGTTACCGATGAAGGAGACGCTCTTTTTTGGGTAAGGGTAAGGTAAGACTGTACTGTACTGTATTGTACGGGTCGGTAGGTAGTTGGAGACTTTTGGGGGGTAGAAAGGAAAACCAAAATTCAGCGCTGCAAAGTCATGGAAGTCTTCATTCAAAAATACTTCATATGTGGTTTTCAATGCGCGTAATGTGAATGGAAATTCATGTAGTCGTAATATTCTTGTCGCTTGCTCTTGCGAGGAAATTTGGTTGTCAAAATTGCAAGAAAGGGTCGAAAGTGTAGGAGATGTATATGATGTTATTATTTCCTCCGTTCCTCAATATTGGTTGCGAGGCTCTGGGAGAAAGACAAGGCAGATTGGTCGGATGGCAGAAAGGGCAGAAATGGCAGACCAAAGGACCAAAGGCACGGACATGAGACAGATTAAGCGCAGAGCAGAACGACGCCATACAAAAGTAGACGTGAGCCACAACACGCTAATCTACAACAGGTAAATGTGGCTGGTGCTAGCCCGGTCATGTGAGAGACACTGATTAGTCATGCATAAAAATAATTTCTGATCTTGATACGGATTTATTAGCTATCGTGATAATAACGGTCACTTCACTTGTGAAGCAGCAATTCTCGTGTTCTTCTTTTCTTGCAGGGCTCATGCAACCTTAGTTTCTTGTTCGTCAAGGAGATCTACTTTCTGTACGATCCAACATCTCACATCTCAATCCAATCATTCCGCCTTGAAATACAGTAATGCAAGTTGGTTTTGCATTTTGATACTGTCCAGACAGAGATCTTGTACAGTACAACATGAACGGATGCAATCGCGCCTCCATCCTTCGAAATCTGGCAATGCCTCCTCATGGCGTCATGCCAGGATCCTGTCCATTGTGTCGTTCTTTCGAGTAAGCACCATAATATTTCTTTATGGCCACTCAGAAATTCAATGAATTCTAACATATTTTGCGCACAGCTCCCCACAGAAATAAGATGCATTCATAGAAGCCAAAGGCATTTGCTCCGGCCACCATCAACTAGACATAACTCTACCACTTCGAATTTGGCCGAGCCCAGTGAAGACAACCCTTCGCGGGAGTTTTGGGATCATGTCAGAAACCAGAAGAGTCCGCGAATGAGATATCTGAATAGCAAACGCTCCTTTGAACGGAGTTCCATAGAGCTCATCAAAACTAAAAACGATAACACGTCTAATTTGGACAGGTTTGATGAGGATAGCAGCCGCTCCAATGGACTAGCTCCTGGCGTGATCAATCTTTCGCCAGTCCATTTACAGCCCACGGAAATTAGACCGCCAGGGTTGAGCAACAGGCTTAAAAAGGCACGACGACTTTCAAGTCTCGAGTTTCTTGGGAAATGGCTAGATTTGCCAGATGACGATGCTCGGGAAGCACTTTGGCAACACTTTAGATCAGAGAAATCTAAATCAAGAGTCTCGGAATTAGCTTTACCAACGATCCTATTGCAGCACATTAGGGTATTTTCCATCAAATCCTGTAGCTTGACGTTGCTAATTTTGAGGTAATGTAGCACTGTCCCTTAACCACAGACATGACCCTTGCCTTGCGGAAGCGAGGCTTCAGTATAGATGATCTAGTCGTATGGACCTACATCATTCAAGGAAAAGATACAGATGAAAAGGCACAGCGATTCCTTTCTTCGCCCTCAAGAAAGCCAACATTTTTATTATTGGAAATTCTCCGTAAAGAAATCTTGCATGTGGAAACTTTTAGATCACTTCTAAGTTATACCTGGACTCGAGTTTTCTCGCCAAATCGTCGACAACACACAGGAGGCTCTTGGCCAGCAATTTCCGAGTCTTTCTTTGAGGAAGAGACAGAGGATTCAATGTTGTTCTCTTCACCCGACATGGAACTAACTACTTTCACACTTCTCATCTCCCGCCTCCTCCATCATGCACGGCATTTACTACCCTCGGCAGTTCTCCCCATATCCCATATGGTTCCTCCATATTTATTCCATAATTTGAATCGTGGGTCTACAACGGAGTCGCTAGAGCCACGTGCACATAGCCGATGCTCTCATTTGCTTAACAAACTGCTTCACGCCCTGTCGCGACCATCACAATTTGGTCCATTTAAATCCATGATCCATAATTGGCATGCGCAAAGAGTTCTATTGCGTTTAGCAAACCAGACTAATCCGCCCTTGATCATTGACAGGGGTGGTTATCATGCCGTACAAGTTGTGCTACTTGCATTGCAAAAGTCCGATGATGAATCAAGATTAGCCAAGCTCCAGGCAAAGAGTTGGCCTCCCTGGAGAATCGACCAAGATGGTATGGATGCCCGAAGATCACCAGACGAAGATTTGAGTAGGGTTGTCTTTGCAATAAGGCAAATGAAGCAAGCTGGATACAGTTCTAATGTTAGCACTCATGCTCATGGTATTCTTGGGGGGCAAGAAGATGATGGAACACCAACAATCCATACCAGGTCGTTGTCCAAAGGTCGTATCAGAAAGTTGCGTTCTTTGCTAAGGTCGAGTCCTCTACATCCTCGGGTTTGGAGTTCAAGGATTACAGCAACGCGTGACGTACAGGAAGCGTGGAGCGCATTCAAGAGTTTTCAACGTCTAGGTGGCACACCCACGTCTTCCATTTATCATGCTATGATGGAGAAAGTTGAAGCCGAAAATAGGAGGGCCGGTCGCTCTCGAATGATAGATGTTTTACCTGGCGAAGGGAAAGAAGTTCTTCCACCGTTCATCGACAACTTCAGTGATTTCTATAAAGAGGAGCTTCGGCCGCCATCATCCATTGATTTCTTGTATGAAACGATGATGTCCGCTGGAGTACGGCCACAGAGTGACTGCTTAAACTTTCTTATCAGTCATGCTAGGGGAATACCTGATGGTATAAAGTATCTTCGTGAAAGCGGACTGCGACGCACTTTCTTCAAGTATATCGTTGGCCAAAATGCCGATCCACCAGCAAAAATGACGCCTGCGGAAATTCGCATCATTCATGCATTCGTCACCTTACTTTGCAGATGTACGGATAAACTTATACCGCAGGCTCCTTCATACTCCGAAATCTCGATGTCCAAAGATCTGAAACGGCTTCATGAAAATTTCGCAGATGTCATCAACGATATTAACGCAAATGAGACAATGCCACGGGCGCTGCCTAGATCTAGAAAGTCTGGCATTAATCCGCTGTCTCACGCACTGGAGCTTATTCGAACCAGCCAGACAAGATACAAGCCTACATGGTATGCGATCTTCGATGCACTTGCTAGACCTGGTATCACAATTGATCCTAATATAGTTGGTGACCCTCAAGATGATATCAATTCCTGGAGAATCTCTGCTGCTGTTCTGCAGGACTTCCACGACGTGGGGCTTGAACTTGAACCAAACGGCTTTCAGTTTGTTTGTCGAGGGCTGGAAAAGGCAATAGTTGCATCGTCCCGAATGGACCAAAAGTTACTGTTTGCGGACGACGTTCTACTCGTAAAGGACGAATTCGCAAAATTATCTTCGACAAGTTTCGATATTGGTATTCCAGCTCTAGCTCATCATTTACATGGCAAACTACACGGCGCTGTTTTACATGCCTACGTCCGTGTTCTAGGACTAGCAGAGGATTTCGAGGGCATAAAAGCTGTAGTAGAGTGGATGGTGCTTCATCATGAGCGTTTAATTACTGAGGCTAAGTGTAGCCGCAACGGCCACGAGCTTTTGAGAAGAACGTTGGTAGCTGCGAAAGTTTTTTGCAATGGGACATCCTATGAAGAAGAAGCACGCATACTGGTGGAAGGTGCCGAGGGCTGGGCATGGCCAACTGATCAGGATACTAGAACTTACGTTGAAGGGGGCCCATCGTCAGAATCCGGTGAGAGCTCTTTAGCGAGTGATGGAAGCGATGAAAAAACATTACTCAAGGATTTCTACTGAGATAAGCCATTATTTGAATCTAATTGACTGTACATTAGTAAAGCCTTGCAATGACAAGGTTTTGGAACTAGGCTTTTTGTGTGTACGATATAGAAGTAGATAGATTACCAATGGGTGTACGGACTGACGGCACACTGCAAGAATCGGCCTGGCAATGTCGCTTGAAATATCGATTTAGATATCTTGAGCACTGTTACAATGACTCGATGCAGATTGGATGACGAAATAAATGTCTAATATCAAACAATTAGAGAATTAGAGAATGCATTTGCTACAAATTTTGAAAGTTGAGAATTGTCCCGTCAGTCCATGCACCCACTGGTGGATGTATCAACTTGAATATGTATGAATTTGATGATCTTTTCACAAATGCTTGAGGATAAAACTCTGATCTTCTTAGTATGTGCTCTCAGCAAACAGAAAGACATAGCTGCCTCTGGAGTTCGGCACATGAATCATATTGGGTATTGGATATAATGAGATGGACGCAGGGATGAGCCAAGGATAATTCTAGCACATTGAGAAATGACATATGGCAAATGAGTTATTGAGGTCTGCGGGTACGCGGGTATGCAGGATATGATGGTTCATAAATGAACGAGGCTTGATAGCTTGAATTGGTAAGGGTTCGATGAATATGTTGGTCTGGTGGGGAAGCTGGTGGGAAAGTGGAGGAGCTATGAGCTTGGGGTGTTGGTGGGTGTTAGATCGGCACGATTGGTAGATAAGGGGAGCTTGGGGATTTTCTGGGAGTCGGTGGATGAGTGGAAGAGATTCGGGGGGATTTGGTAGAGTGGCAGATATAGAGAGAGCTAAGGATTCTTGGTGATGATGACGATGATGATGATGATGATGATGATCGTATGATCTGGAGTTTGTCTCTTGGGAAAACTCTCTTCAATTATTGCTCTTCCATACCCTTTTTTGAATATTTCATAAAATACTATAACATATACAACGTACTAACTTATAAGTATATAAAGTACATGACATAACATACATCAGAATGTAAAATCCCCTGCTAAATACATGCCAAATCCACCGCTGAACGTCTTTACTGTTCTTCAATCTCATGTACAATTTTTGCTGCCTCTGCATCTGCAATTGAACTCTCCACTTTCGTCTACATCTATCTTCATTTCTCATGAAACATCGTGTTTCCACATCCTGCTCTCACGACGTAAACATCCCCAACTGTTTCTGCACATTCATCACCCTCCTCCATCTTTCCATCACCCCTAACACACTCATCACTCCCATCAACTCAAACTCATCTCCCAACCCGGCGCTTCCACTCTCGAGCTCCAACCACCTCATCATCCCTAACACCTTTCCCCTTTCCTTTCTCGGCCGTCGTTTCCGCTCCTTGTCCGCCCAGTCTTCATTCCCAACCCCGACATACACAGCGATTGTCTCACCAGTAGAACAGCGCATTAGCTTCATTTTTACCCCGCCTTTCTTGCTAGTCATTTCCTCGGGCACGGCAGCCAGTCCGACATGTGGAGCGGAAGAAGATGAGGATACTTGGCGCCATTCGAATTTCTCTTTGACGAACGTACGGGGAAGCGTGTGGTAGAAGGCGTAGCGCTCGGCGGTAAAGATTCCGCCGGTAGGGACGAGTTTTTCGGTCTTGTAACCTTGGGATCGGACGCCGAATGTGAGGGAGTCGCTGGGGGAGGTAGGAAGGTTGTAGGTTGTTGGAGGTGGAACGATGGGTTTTGAGGGGTGTGAGGAGGATGAGGGGGGTGTGAGGGGAGAGAGCGGGCGCGTGGGTGGTGGGAGGGTGGTTATATCTGTTATGAGGGTGACGGTGTTGAAGCTTGCAAAGGCAAGGAGAGGTGAATTGGGCGATGCGGTGGAATGGAGCGCTATATCCGGTTTATTGGGATTGCTGGGAGGCGGTAGGGCTGGAACGCTCTGTGGTGTGGATTGATGGATTGTTATGTAGAAGAGTGGTGGTGGTGAAGAGGCAGGTTTCCGACCATTGCTCACTGGTTGTGCTGACGATGGCGAGAGAAGAATATCATATATCGAATTCCTCGTAAAAGTTAAATCCCGTGGAAATCTGATTCCGGAACTAGCAGGATTGATCGGGGTATGAGACGCAGTATTGCTCGGTGCATGCGCCGCAGGAGTAGTGGTATTAAATCTCGACGTTATCGCTGATATGGGGGTTTGTGAAAAAGTAGATGAAGTGGGGGATCGAATAACTGCTTCCGGAGCATCTGAAGATTTTATAACTGCCCTTAGGGCATCTGAAGGTCCTATCACTACTTCCGGAGCATCTGAATAGGTATAATCGAGAGGAGTATCTATCACCTCGGGCGCATCATTGTAACTGTGATCTACGACTTCTGGTGCGTCGTGATATTGGAATTTGGGAGTGAGTTCTTCGAGCGTCTCATGATAGTAGGATACAGTAGGACTGATAGACCCTACTGATTCATAGATGGATTCGGGGGATTCGTAACGATGATATGGAGGAGGAGTTTCGGATGTGGGGTAGAACCCCTCGTCGAAGCCCAGGACTTCTTTCCACTTAGATACCGATCTTGTCCGTCTCACAGACATTATTACATGTATGTAGACCGTCTTGATGTTGAATTCTATGGATAGATGGATATTTGCTTGCAGCTTAACTTTTTGATCGGAAACAATTGGATCGGCATGAAGTTGCGAACACAAGAGATGTATGATGTTGTATACGAAACGGTTAAGAACGATCGATAGATGATAATATTGCAGTAGATGAATGGTAAGGTAAGTGAGGTAAGGTAAATTGTAATGTCGTACAGAAAAGAACTACGGTCAAATTTCCAAAGTGCATATGTCCACACTGAAACGGCACAGCGTGAGCTTTCATGCTGACCCCCCTATTGGTCATTGGCGGTAGTGATATCTGCTCCCTGTAACGTGGAGAGCGAACGAGACCACGCCAACAAAGCCAGCAAATGAACAAAACACAAAAAGGTAAGCACTTTTATTCGGGCATTAAGTGAAGTATGATGAACTCATATCGTAAAATCTCACACACCTAGGTAACAGCGAGATAGCTCGTAGCTATATCTCCACCGTGAAAAGTAGATCAACGCGAAATCTTTTTCAGAGGAATGCAACCCTGAAAAAGTCCTTGCGAAAGCGCTTCCAAGATCTGCTTGCTGTCCTGCCTGCTCGCCCATCCACACACTTCTCTTTGCATAACCTTTTTCTATTAGACGTTTCTAGATTGTTTGGGATAAAATGAATTGGTGATCGGCATTTTATCCATTATCACAGGCAAATATGCACCACGATGCAGGTAATACCAGAAATCCATGGTGTGTTGACTTCGTTTCCATTTTCCATTTGTTGGCTGCGTCCAGCCCTGACATTTTGAGTGCGGACATCCTTCAGAAATTGGCAAGGTTTGTGTATTTCAATATATGAGATAGGAAATGGTGTGGGAGAGATTGAGAGATTGGGGTGACACCTCCGCCCTACCCCTGCATGCTCGTACAGGGCCTCCGTACCTGACCTACCGTGTCCTACTCTCCGGCAATTTGCTCGTGGATTTCATAGAGCTGACAGCTTGTGCATAGAAAAGAGCCAGAGTGTCTGGCTGGATGTCAGAGTAGGGTAACTACATTATCCCCTGCGTCAAATGACAGCCAGCCGATGCAGAATGATTCCCATCAGACTGGATCAGCGAAATGGAAAAACAAACTGTGTTGATTAAGTGGACTTGGTGGAGGTGAGAACAAGAACCCTTTAGATGAAGAGTGGGATGGGTTGAGATTTGATGATTTGAGAATGTTATTGAGTTTTGACATCCAACAGCTCATTAGCTACTGTACGATACTGTGTTCTATCACATTCGCTTCTTCCGAGTGGATAACCGATAACCGAATTGATTGATTAGACGATGGTTGATATGGATGATCTGGTCTGAATCATCTGATACGTCCTAACGCGAACAACATTTGCCTAATAAATGTTACATTGCTTTCGTTGAAATTGCTCTCAGGGGGATGGTAATAATTTTGCTGAAAGGGGGTTGAGTTGCAGTAGATAGTAAGTACCCATTCTTTGGTATGCCAACTCAATATAAAACACATACGGAGTGTGCCTTTCTCTCTCACTGTATTCCTTTGCCTCGGCAGTAACAATTTCCCCGAAATTTCGTCTGATATACAAGGTGCAAAAAGGTACCATTCGTGAAGGGCTTGGAGTAATCAGGGGTAATACGCCATCGGCCCCGTTCGGGCGCTTCGAAGTTCGAACTCACTGAGCCTCAAGCCGATCTTCTCCTTCGTCCACCCATAGGATTAGACTGTATAATGTACTTCGTAATTGTTCAACTTTTGCTTTTTGAACTGTGTTTCCTCCGGCGCCCAGATCCTATCCGGAAGGGTCGGCAAACATATAATTCTCTCCTATCCCTCGGATTGTAAAATTTCTCGATGGTCTTCCCAAATTGCACCTCGAACTTAAACTTGTTGTTCACTGTTAAGCTTGCATCCCTGGCTCCCGGAGCAACATTGGAGCTCGGGCATCCAAACTACCAAAGAAATGCAACTACCACGACCCGGTCCAAGTAATCTTAAAGGACCTCCAGCACACACCGTTTATCTCGTACCACAACTTCCCCAACATCCCCGAGACCATCGATAACACAACAAATTGGTACCTGTGTCCGGTTTAACCAATGAAAATCGAAATGTGGAGACGGACAGCAACTTCTTCAAATGTCGAAACGTTCCTGATGTGCTTGCTCATTTTGACATAAAATACACGACCGACCGTATATTCGTATATTCACCCGTCTAGGCATCACAAATTGTGTATCACGGTATCTCAAAGATTTGACGGCGTGACCCAAGCGGCAAAAGATCGACCACAGATCGAAGATGCATTTATGGCTGGAAAAGTTGTGCGTTATGGATTTTCTTTGCATTAAAACGTGGCCATCATCTGAAGGTGGCTTAATATTTCCCGCCACTTAACTTGTGCGTATGCATCAGCATATTGCCAGACGCCGAACAGGAAATATGATTTATTGAATTCGCATCTTTCTCCTGTATTTCAAAAATGATGCTTTGACGATCGGGCGAACACATACGGTGGTTTCATATAAGCAGCTATCCAGGCATCGGAAGTCCGGCTGTTCTTGGACATTGGGGCTCCTGCGCCATCGGCATATACCCATCCTTTACAACAAAGCAAGCTTGCAAATCTTTACTATTAAGGAAACCAACTTCATGCTGAACTTTTCGATTCGCCAATGATCGACAAACCTGCATGCACATCAGCCGTCTCTCAAGGTCTTGGGCTGGGGCTTCTCACTCAGAAATCCGTTTCAGGATTTTAAGCCTTTCAAAGTATGCTTGGACTTCCACTTCAAGATACGCAGTTGATGTCTTGGTGAGGTAATACAGGATTGGATTCTCTGACGTCGGTCAGTACTTCTTCCCGCCATGCACCGTATAGGTAAAGGGCAGTTGGGTTCCGGCAGCACGGTCTTTGAATGCCGCTTATCTGCAGCTTGTCAGGCGCCATTGAATCATATTGCTCACAACACGAATTAGACCACATGATGCTGTCGTTCATGTCGCTGCAGAAATGCTGATTCTTAGTTGGTGAAGGGCTTCGGCAATACGCTGTTAGCCAACAATACATATCAGGCAGTCTTGATAGTGGTTCCGGCCGAAAGACGCGCGAGTGGAATATCCATGTGAGCCGTGGCCGGTTGTCTTGTCATCGGCAAAAGGCAGCCGGCGGTCATTAAGATCTCATAGCGTGGAAAGGGTGTTCCTTGATATGTAGGCAATCAGACGACGCGGCCGTCGGAGTTGGGAGATTCTTGACAATGGAAGCAAAAAGTCACCATCCAAGCATGGTTATCTTCGCTGAGTTGTCGCATTTGCAGTATGGATTTTTAGGTAAGAATGTTGTCAAATACTACATCTCGCCGCTTTGCCGACGCGATCTTTCCTCACTCAATTCACTGCCGCCTCCCACCAAAAACCCCAAAACTCAACACAACCACCTCCTGCCTTCATCCTCCATGCGCCTCCAATAAATTGCAAAACAAACAAAACAGGAAGCAAAACTATCTGGCTAGCAAAACCTTGCCGTCCCACGGGAGGGACGGGAGGAGAAACCCCCGCGGGGTTTTTTTTTTCAGATTCGAACCAGGCGTATTACCACTCCACCACCAGACCGCATTTGACCTGAACAAACAGGTATGTTTGTCGCCTTTGCGATCTGGATGGGAGAGGTTGCTTAAGTGGGTTTATATAGTAGAGTTGATGTATGTGTGTAGGAATGGTCGACATTTAGATGATTGACAGATGAATGTTTTTGTACACCGCAATATATCTATCTGCCTATGTGTGTGATCCGCGCATCAACTGCGTGGATCACATACACGTTGATTAGCAATGTCAGTCTCTGGCTCTTTGCAATCTCTACATCAAGTGTACAGTGTCAAAGTCTTGTCTATATTGTTAAGACTTTCTTATCACACATATAGACACGCACCACAAGTCAAATTTGGCACAGCAGCACTATCATTATACTAGAGAGGCACAGCGCTTTTAAGATATGATTGTGGCTGGTGTGTATAAACACTAAGAAGGTTAAAAAAGAATGGCACGCGAAGCATATTACCTTGTGTGGTTCTACCACTGATTAGACTTCAGGCTTTGTCCATACTCGATTCCCAGTTTAGCTGTAAATACATGTATAAAGACACCACCCGATCTTGTTCACAAGATTACAACTTAGAATAAATAATACACTGCACGCTCTGCATTCGCCATTGTCTGGTTTTGACCCTGCTGGAGCACTTGGACTATCTCAAATATCAGTTCAGCCATGAGTGAGATCTGTGAAGGTAATTCTTGTAGAGGCCTAATGACTGAGAATGAGGTACAGGATACATCTTTCATGACATTGTGAGGGGCTTCCGTTTTGATGCAAGTAGTTGAAGTGAGAAAAGGTGTGAATAATTATTGTAGAGAGAATATATCACAAAGTGGGCCTTTCCATCAGAGACATAGCAATGATCACAGCTTGAATTGCCAAGACGAAGCCGGTGGGAAGATGCTCGATATCACAAAAATCTTGGGTGGTATTGTGAAGGTTATTGCTTCAACTTCGACACTCCCGACTTCTAAATTCTCCTCCCAATGTCGTCGATACTGTACACACGTGCTTTCTGGAAATGAAGTTGTGATGCAGACGCGAGGCCGATGATTCCCCGGAAGCTCTGACTTGTATCGCACTCAGCCTTATTAACATTCAAGTAGACATAAGCAGGAGCTTGGAGTATCGTCTTTCCCGGGAAGTTGCCGATTATGCCTCGTTCCCGTTCTCTATTTGCTATCATTGGTTGAGATACGCTGGAGACTCAGCTGAAGTAAGACAACAAACCCTCGTCGGGTAGCCCTATCCGGAGGAGAGAGAAAAACAGCCCGCATTCGACCATCTCAATACTAATCACTATAATACTCTACAAAATCAATCGCAAATGAAATAGTTTACTTTGATAGCATCGAATGAAATGCCAGCTTGTATTTACTTAGCAACTCATTCTAACTACAATTTGACATATCTATGGAAGAAGTAGCTACATTGTTAAAAGGCTTCGCTGATGACCAATTGCCATCTGTCCCTCGGGTAAGCCTCTTCACCGATGGATGGTCTCAATTACGTAGAGCGCCGAGAAGCATGGCCACAATAACAGTGCCCAGTCTCTCAGCTTCTGATCCAAGGATACCCACCTGGGTCCCAGTTCTACTCAATGGAACTCTGTTATGAGCCAAGCCACAGGGTCGACTTGTTTCGCGGTCGGGTGATTCATCATAAGGCTGGCCGTTGAAAAAAAGGAATCAAATGTCTACGTCACATTCCTCCATCAACTGAAACAAAAAACAAATGCTTTGATATACCACTCCTTGAACTTCTAGCATTATTCGCGTTGTATTTTTCTGCGCGTCGGTCTGCTTCTTCACCTTCATGTTGATTCTGTCTGTCTTTTCCTAAGCAAATTCATCAATTATGGCTGTTAAATTTTACCCGTCACAAATCGGTTCTGACCTCGTTACCCCTTTGTCCTACACCGCATCTCCTGGCAAATTATTTTTTCAAGATCTATGGCTCGTGTTTGTAAATCTTAGATTTGTTCCTGGTATCTTCATACCTCTTACTTCCACACCTTCTGGCGTCCTGGATGAATTGTACCCTTCTCCAGGGAACTTATTGAATCTTGCTTTACATGCTGTTCTGTTCTTTCTGCAACTATGCTTTATCCTTTCGGTTCCTATCTGGTTTATTATGCCTGTGTGGGTAGTAGCCACGGGGTTCACCATGTTTTGGATGTTCAATTATTTACTTTGCTTAATTTTGAATGGGTCGGCATCTGTGTCAACGTGTGAATCAGCTCCGGAGTATGCCCAGAGAAAGGAAGAATTTGCTCATGAGCGATGGTTGTACATGAATGGTGTCTGTACTGGGTAACTCCCCCTGAGTATACCATTTGCGTCGTAGACTAACAGATGGACAGTCACCACTGGCTCAAAGGTTCCGTGGATCGTCTTGCTCTCACATTCGGCCGCCCCGTTCTAGGAATTCACAACAGAACGTAGGTTTTCCCTGTACTTTATCCACGTTTTTCACTAACAAAGCGTAGTAAGGGTCTAATTTTTGACCTCTTCGAATGTCTGATTCAGCGCACTCTCAATTACGCCACTGCTGACATTCGTACCTCCTACCGCATCCTCAAAGGGACACTGTACGAACCTGATGTGACACGAGTGATGTTTATCCTCCACTCGCAAGGATCCATTGAGGGCAGCATGATCATAGATTGGCTTCTCGCCGAGATTCCTCAAGATCTTCTTCAAAAACTTGAAGTCTACACCTTCGGAAGCGCTGCTAACCATTTCAACAATCCGCATCTCCAAATAGCATCCCAGAACAACGCCCTGGCCCACCCGTCATTACGGGCAACTTCTCTCACTAGAACAGTCACCACTTTGTTCACGAACTCCAATACTCCTGTAGAACTTCCACCGAGTAGAAATGGAAATGGAAAAGCCATCCCACATATCGAACACTATGCACACACATATGATTTTGTCTCTCGATTCGGAGTTCTCCACTATCACAGAAATGACACTAATGATACATTCGCCCCGCGTTTTATGGGAAGACTATTTGAGGTAGAAGCTGTGAGTATCAACGGAGTACTATTTTGCCACATGTACTAATACCTCGATGTTTAGAGCGGCCACATGTTCGTACAGCACTATCTAGACACCATGTTTCCACTTTCCAAATCCTCGCAAAGATTATTGAACGGCACCGGAATCAAAAACGACGAGAACACTATGCGTGCAAACTGGGATCGAGAGCGTGTAGATGAAGATTGCGGATTCATGACAAGCTCGGTCGAAGGCAAAGGCCGCGTGGCGCCGGAAGACAAACTCGGAAGAGAAGACTGGGAAGTTTCTTGTGTAGGGGAATCAGAAGCTGATAGTGGGATCGCGCCACAGATAAGTGTAAAGGGTGCAAAGACGAATGGGTCACAGAAGAAGAAGTGGACGAACTTTCCGGTGGAGGGAACGATAGTGACTAATGGAGCTTTTGGGACGAGCGGATATAAGGTCAAGAACTTGAGCAGATTATGGTTGTATCGTGACGGTAGAAGTCCCATGAATTGAGATGGGGGACAGTGGTAATTTACCTGGTTTCATTGAAAGAGCAATTTGAATCTGGTGTTTGGTGATGAGCCCGGGAAAGACTTTTGGTCCGTCGGGCTTCTGAATATTTATTCTTAGAGAGGTTGTATTTAGAATGATGTATTGATATACCAGTAAGGCTGGCGGATTTAGGGCTGGCGCTGTGGGATTTAGAATTACATTTGGATACCAAGTTTATTTACTTTTCATACATATGCACATCAAAACAATCCCAAAAGCCGTGAGGGAGCAGCCATCCCGTAAATAGAGGTATTATTATATTCTGAATTTCGTGTTCCGTTATACTTACTCCAAACCATGCATTCATCACTCCATATAATACCGTCAGGCCCACGCAAATATGCGTTAAGCATAAGCACCATCGCTCTTGCCTTTGCATACAGGACAGCCGCCTCTGATCCTATCCTTTAACAACCTCGCCCTCGTGACTTTAGTCCCAATACTATGCACGTTCGTGTACCTGCGCTCATTATCCCCATCGTCAAATCCATCATAAGTAGGATGTCTTTCTGCATCTTCGGATTGACGAATCTGATCTTCACTTTTACCGTAATTCAATAAATGTGATAAGTGCCACACATGGCCGCATGCAAAACCAACTAGCGTCTCCATCTCACCTTCATAAAAGGCGCTTTTGCAACTTATGCAATGTGCAGGCTTGTGTTTGTATACTCGTCTTGCAGGTGGTTGTTGGGTGTCATTATCCACCTCGAATTCCTGTTCAGCAACATCAAATTTGACGCCACGACGCTGACCTGCTCGAAGGGTATTCTGAGCCATTGCGACTTCGCCTCTTAATACTCTTGCTACTCCTTGACTGATGCTTTCTTGAATTTCATATTCCTTGATCATTCTGCTTAGACCTTCCCTCAAGCCTTCAATCTCCAAACCTTCAGGGATTTTGCGAACTAGTCGGATTGGATCAATCGCCGTCCCAACTTCTTCCAACAATCCGCGAATGAATCGGGGCTTATCCATAGAGTATTCGAGAAGATCATCCCAAAGGTCGGCGTCATTCTGAGATTTTGCAAATGATATTGCTTGTGAGACATCTGCTAGACGATCAATAATGAGATAGAGCGCACGTTTTGTTTGACCGGTCTTAGAGTAGAGATACACGAGCTCTGGGATGTATGAGTGATTTTCACATTCAAGTGTTGCCTAGTGAAATGTTAGTTTGAGTCGAGGAAAAATTGAGGTCGCACAAACCTTTTCGAAACTATAGAAGGTGGACGACTTAAGGAACTCCATAAGAAGATCACGATCATATGTCGCGAAGAGTTGTAAAGCTAAATCAGCCAGACTATCGACAAGCGATCTACTTTCTGCTAATAATCGATCACGATTCTCGCCTGAAATTTCGTCTATTCCGTCTCCTTTCCAGAGCGAGCTAACATAGAAGAAGAGGTACAATGGCATTTCTTCCAACTGATCCACGACAATCTGAGGTCGAACAAGACCGTGGTGAGCCTCGTCAACAAGTAGTTGAATAGCCTCGGAAGTGGCTTCTTTTAATTCCGAAATAGGAGCATGTCGCTTCTGCTCTTTCGAAACGCGAAGCATGATAAGACTGGGTAGATCATCTGCGACCGCGTCAACCAAATGATATTGTTTGATAAGACCCATGGCGGTGTCTGCATCCTGCAGCTTCATGTAACATTTCAAAGCCTCGCGAGTTCGACCATCAGCCACGTAAAGCTTCCCTAAGCTTTCCATGACAATTCGCCAATCTCTGCCGATTTTGCCATCCTCTACGCTGTCTTGGCGGACGTCACGATATTTGAGCTGGTTTTCTAGAGCTGTGGCTACAGCTTTGATATCGAACAGGTCAGGAGACCATTGGTCGAGCAACTCACCAACTCGTGGTAAGTTATGGGTGATATAATGTCCCAGTACGATTTCATAGATTGTCGAAGGCAGAGGTGGCGTGATCTGCGCTGTCGGTATAAAGTTGGTAATTTCATCAAATTTATCCTTTCCAGCAAATGTCCAGACCCAATGTTCCCACCGATCCGATGTACCCAGCACTTTGCCACATATTCTGCCTGCAGAGGTCCAATCATCATTCTCAACCAATGATTGAATCCAAAGTTCACCGATCCTACGCTTCTCTTTTTCCACAGAAGAGTTAATCAAGCGACTTGCGGATTCAATGGTCGTGCTTTCGTTATCGTAGAAATCATCACTACTTGAGCGTGTTCGATCCGGAGTTGCTGGGCCGATTTCGGAAAGTTTCTCGGGAGAAGAAGAAATCACTTCGGGATGTTCATCAATTAATTCCCAGGCCTCTTGGTGCTTTTCGTGCTCTAATAACCATGAAAGATGGTCTGATAAATCTCGTTTTGTAGCTAGAATGCAGTCATATGGACTTTGGATGAAAATTTTCATCCCTGGTGTGATGATATGCGGATGGGCAGCCGTGGCGCGATTGTGGTGAGCAAGCTTCGATTTAATCGATGTGTGTTTGGAATCACCATCGCCTGTGCTTCCATTGCTGATCACACTTGCACTGGAACTCAGCAGCGCTGTAGCATTAATTGTAGCATTCCACATACCACTGCCCATTCCAGTAAGGGCTTCCAAAGTTCCACGAGATGTTTGAACTACTGGTTGATCTCGAGCGGCAGGTAATACGCACAAATGATAATCACCAGCTGAGAGCCTTTCATAACGACTGACCGTCAATCCATCGGTATCGACTTCTTGGGATGTTCCAAGATCAATAAGACGAAGTTCTGGAGATAGTGCGTTTTGTCGACGCCGTATTCCACCGCTCGGCTCGCTACCTGTTGACGGATGCGATTTGTGCCCTTTCGGTGTCTTGGATTCCTCGTCTTCTTCATCAGGCATAACATAAGCAAGTACAACAAGTAAAGTTGGGGTATATAACGATAATCCAGAAATTATACAATCCATCCGTAACCTAATAATGTTAGAAAGTGATGGAAACACCGTGATAATAAGTATGAATTTTGCAACTCACATTTTGATGATTTCTGCGCTACCAACTGTGCGCTCTCCCACATTCTTTCCAACCCCGGTTCCACCAGGGTGCACATTGATCATCCAGATTGTACCGCCCCATCCAACGACTAATTTTTCAATACGCAGTTTGTCTCTCGAGGCTTGCAATCTCAATTTTGCTGTGGCCGGGGAAGCAGATGATGCTTCACGAGCTTTGTCATCTTCATCAGTTTCAAGAGTTTTCTCGTCTATCCACTCAACTCTAGCTTTCCAAACACTGGCCATATCTTCCCATTGCTCTCCATCTGGACGAGGTATGTGCCCAATTCGTTTCCAAGCTGATTCAGTATCCGCGCTATCCAGTTGCAGATGAGACCTCATGATTTTGATACCATGCTCATTGCTCCATGCCACATATCTTCCCGATAAGGACCACTTGATGGTATTAATTGTGCCTTCGCCGGAGTGCAACACAGTATCCTTCCCAGCATGCGTTCCTAGACCAATAGTCCCCAGCCAGCCACTTGCAGTGGCCGCTGCACTTCCTGTAGTGGTAGAAGTCGAGCTTGTACCTGCTTTACCGCCGACGGTAAGCACTAGGTTTCCTGCCAGTCCTCCCGATATATATGAACGATCGTTTTTGTAATCCGGCGATAAACTAACAGCTTGGACAGGTCTTGCGAAATCCCTCAATTGTACATCTTTTACATCAACCAGGGATGCTATGCATACCTTGCCATCAACGGAAGACGTGCCAATGTATATTGCGTTCGAAGGAGTTTTGGGGACTACTGGACCTCCAGGACTCCGAGCTGTGTTTGTGGAGGCCTGTGATGCCATTGATGGAGCTCTTTGCGGTGCATTAGGAGCTTCTGTTTGCACTCGCGATGTAAAGCGCTGTACAGCTTCGGGAACTGGCGTGGGTAGTGGAGGAGGGAAAGGGGATATGGATATGCTCGTAATTGAAGCCGAGTGGGCATGGTAGGTTCGAATCGATTTGAATGAAGGCAACGACAGTACATGCTGTATAAACTGTTAGCAGATCGTTTGCGGGAAGGGAGGGGTCTGTAGCATACAATGTTACCATTATGTGTACCAATAAACTATAAAACAGTTAGCCAGAGAAATACAGTCACCTGGTGATGGATGTTCACCATCTTGTCGCCAGCAACCAGGAAGGTACTTGTAGCATCTCCATTTCTATAGACTGGACCAAGATGGGTTGTCATTCGAGCGTATTTTAGCTTGGGCTCTTCCTCCTCTTCATCTTCATCATCCTCCTCCTCCTCCTCCTCCCCATCCTCCGATTCTGTTTCAACGGTGTCATCATCGTCCCCGGTTTCAGTTCCACCTTGACTGGACTCAACACTGTCCAGGTTTTTGGTGTCGCTTTGTTCTTCTGACCCTTCAGCCATAACGGCAGACTCTCCCGATCACATTTGCTTTCGTTGTCAAGGATGTACAGGGGGGTAGCTACACCGACGACGTCAATGCCATTGAGGTTTGGAGCAACCTAAGATAGCCGAGTTCTAGGCTTTCGGCAGTAAATTTAATTTTTTGTAATCTCAAGAATTTGTTTCGAACCCCCGCAATCATGGACAATTTTCTATATAATTTATGTTATGTGACTGATAGAGTCTATAATTATCATGAAGTCTTTTTCTCGTTCATTTTCCGCTGTCGCAGCTAGACGGCCAATTGGTGGAAATAATTTACAACTTCCTTATCGATGTCTGCATGCTTCAGCACCGACATTATATCCTAGGAAACGGAACTTCTTCTCTTCCAATGCTACTCTCCAACAAGATGTCGCATCACCCAATGTTGAATCAACAGTCGAGCTGAAGCCTGTTCAGAAAAGGAAACCTTTACGGTCGCCCGCTGGGAAGACGAGTTTGAGGAGGGTTGCAGTTGAAGCTCAAAGATCCAGGCAGAACATAACTCGACCCGAAGTCACCTCCGAAAATGTTGAAGGCGCAAATAGAGTCATTGCGATTTCCGTGGCAGATCATTTTGATATGGAAGCTGTAGCTCGAATTCTCCGATCGCATGGTTTCTCAATTGACCCGGATGGAACTAGCTTTGAATCCGATGAGGTTATACATACACGAGGGGTCAACAATGGAGATATATTTGTGTTTCCTTCAGGCTCACTTGTGGCATGGTCTTTGCCTGAAGATGTGGTTACGGATTTGGCAACAAAGACCCTATTACCTGCTGCTGTTGATTCACATGTAGGCAATGTTGAGATAGAAGATTTAGAATGCGAGGAAGATCCCAAACGGGAAAACAGCAGCATCAGAGGAGACACCATTGTTTTAGGAACGAAGGACTCACCAAGCGAGGGACGTATAAGGTATGCTATGCTCAGTCATATTTGCGTCATGAACAGTGTACACTAACAATTGCTGTAGCTCACAGGTCGACACAACTCTTGCGAAAATAGCCTTTTCCTCTGGCCTCGCTAGATCAACAAAGCTCGCGGTCCTCGAGACTATGCTATCCAAGTACTTCGAATCTACTAAATCTATACCTACATTACTTTCACGAGGGTCAAGGCTACCCTTTAATCGGCAATTCATGTTACAAAAGACTGGGGAGCTACTCGATTTACGAGCGCGGTTGAACCACTATTCTGAGCTCACAGATTCGCTTCCGGATCTATTTTGGGACAGTCGGCATGAATTGGGACTGGAAGGATATTATGATCAGGTTGGGAGGGCACTTGATGTTGGTGTACGGATCAAGACTCTGAACCAGAAGATGGATTATGCACAGGAAATCGCAACGATTCTTCGAGAGACGATGAGCGAGAAACATAGTATTCATCTAGAGTGGATCATCATTGTTCTCATCGCTGTGGAGGTAGGGTTTGAGCTTCGGAGATTATGGAAGGAGCGAAGTGAACGATTGGAGAAGGAAATGGAAAAAGAGCATGGTACATGAGATTGCTAGACCGTTGAATTGTTTCGTTTTGCTCAAGATACCCTCCCATTCGATACCAGAAAATTAAGACCTGTTCCCATCGTTTTTGGCTGCCAAATGCAACAGAATACTGCCCTACGTATTCCAATTATCCCAGATCCGAACTATCTTTAGGGCAAACCTTCAAATGTTTTCACGGGTCTAACATTCATACGAATACAAACATTCCATTTGAAACCAAGGGATGAGCAGGCTTGAACCATTGTTATAAATTGTGAAGGGTAATTGATTGGCCATCCAATGACCCCACTACCCGCAAGTCTACACCCAGGTACCGATAAGGCTAGACATTAGAACTTGCTATGATGCAAATCATTTTCTATTTGTCCTGTCCTGAGTGTCAAACATAGGAGAACAACCGCTGGATCTTTCAAGATACATAATTCTTTATCGCCTATATTTATATCTGACTGTAAGGGGGACGAACGCCGTAGTTATGGCTAGTGGGAGCAAAAAAAGAGTAATTGTCTCTCAAAAGCCAGATAGTGTGGATAAGCCATACGCCAATAATTTTGACGCAGACCACAAAGATTCTTCGACAGGAAGGCGGCCACCTCGGAGGAGACATGTAAACGATATCATATTGGAGAGGTACGAGGATAGAAGACGCTATCAGGTACGACAGAAGAGATATGTAAATGATATCATATTGGAGAGTTATGAGGGACGAAGACACGATCAAAAACGGCAGAGGGAGGTGATCACGGTGGTCAACGCTCCACCTATATCAGGTCTCATGACAAATCTTCAGGTCTCATTAGACTGCATAGACGGTTACTTCGAACATTGTCGCCAAATGAATAGTCATACAGAGTTGACGATGATAGCGTCTGAACATGTGGGAAGACCAACTGTATACATAAGTGGGACATCAAATCGGTCAAGTTCCAATTTGAGGAACACCTTAATTACTTGTTTGGGCCCACATTCTCCAGCGTTTCCCGTACAACCTAATTCCGAATTTTATCAACCTCTAGACCGATCCACCGACCAGATGAGACTTCTAGAACGAGTGGCAGTCCGTCCCGAATCAACAAGTTGTTGTAACCTACCAGTCTTCAAGCTCGTCGTGAAGTCACTCAGCGACCTTGTAGAATATTCTGCGTTGTCCTACGCGTGGGGAGAGGATTCTTCCCTAGAATGTATAGTTATTAACGGCAGCCGAGTGGAAGTGCGAGCCAATTTAGCAAATATCTTGGTACACATCTGTCCAACCACTTCCTTCCTGTGGATTGACGCCTTATGCATCAATCAAGATGATGTAAATGAGCGCAATCACCAAGTCATGCAAATGGGCAGTATCTATAAGCAAGCAAGAGAAGTTATAGTATGGTTAGGTGATAATACTTATCAAGGGTTCGGAAAGAATGCGGAGACTTTAATACCTGATATTGGACTTAGTTCCATGAAAAGATTGGCTGCATTGCACAAAGATCTAGCGTGCAAACCTTCTGGAACAGATGTTACCGTCAAAACTGATGAGCTTCGTCTGGGTGCAGAACTTGTATCTCTTGGCGAATTGTGTAGCAGACCATATTGGAATCGCTTATGGATTGTGCAAGAAGTTCTTCTCGCTAAGGACCTGATCATTTGCTGGAGCAACAAACATAGTCCAGGACTGAGAACTGTGGCCTGGGCAGATTGGAGTCGAGCTAGACACACTTTGGAGAATCTTAAGTCTTCAATTGGCCCGAGTTGGGATAGAGAGCTTAAGATGAAAGCCATTGAGACTATACTAGAGAGTGCACCCGCAAATTTCGACAGACTCCGAGAGACTGGCAATCAAAATTGGCCTTTGAATTCATTGCTAGAGATGTTTGCGAGTTCCGAATGCCAAGTCCAAGCCGATAAAATATATGGTCTTCTAGGAATAGTCAGTGACACAGAACTCTGCAATTTTCCTGTAGATTATGCTCGACCTTTGTTTGATACATATGTTGAAATTCTTAATTGCTATGCTCAAACACGGTCAAGAGGCTCACCAGCACTCGATGTCGTCAGATTGAGTCAGAGTCTACAGCTTGCATGGAATGGTCTCATCCCAACGCCTGGAATGGCTTTGGAGTGGTGTGAAGTAGAAAAAATGAACCAGACAGAATTGTTCCATTGCCGTGGTTATATGGAAGGCTTTGTTGTCGCGTCTAATATCACGAAGGATGACCTTCCTCAAAGATTGAAAGTGGAACTGCCGGAGATTAAAAGCACATGGAAGATTCTCTCAAGCAAAATTAGAGGTTTGGATTCCTGTAGCAAGAAGCACTTAAAGGGTTTCGACAGTAAATTTAGTTACGCCACGAGAGAAAATTTACCGCAATGTAATGTCGGAGAGTCTGTGACTAAAGAAACCTTGGACAGATCAAACAAAGTTCACGAAACAGGATTTTTTATATCTAGTACAGGAGACTTTGGCATTGCTTCAGCTGAAGTCCGGAAGGATGATTTCATCTGTTGTTTGAAAGATGCTGACACCACACTGATCATTCGTCAAAGGCGTGACCATTACCCACTCGTTAGTAGAGCGGTAATGACTTCTTATGCAGACAATATTTTAAAATTTGGAGGACACGCAAAGAATACCAAGCACGATGCTCTCAATCTCTTCCTTGACTTATTAACACTGCAGGCAGTGACGTACCCAATTAAGTTAAAGGAAGGGATTCCATACTGGGAAAGTCTTACAATGAAAGATGCAATTTCTAAACTTAGGGTACTTGATACGTCGAATATGTATAATTCCCAACGTCCTCGAGGGGAGCCCATTGTTAATACGAAAATTAATTCGAAAAAATCGACGCTGGTGATACACTATGGATAAGAAAAATACGACACATGCTACAGTCGGTGATGGCGATGGCGATGGCATTGGCGAAGGTGAAGAGCGCACTACTACCATTCGCTTCACGGCGTATTTTTTTACCCACTACCTGCTGCCTTCCAGAGTGATCATGAACTGTATTTCTCTTGATTCTGCAGAACTTAAGTATGGTCATTGGACATGGTGTGATATGCCGACTAGGAATTTAATACTTAGTTACAAAGAGCGAAGCATTTTTCTTCTGTCAAATTTTGACACAAACAGGCAATGAATACATAACCGGTGCACCGAAAACAAAACATCGTATGTTACCAAAAGTATTACTTTATTTAAGTTTAAATCTAATCTCATAAATAATTACATATAAGTCTCCAATCCAATTCAACATCCTCAGCTATCATTCCCTTCCAGTACCACTCTTCGTCTCCTCTATGTTCGAAGTTCACAATCTACAATTCGATCTCCTTCAAGCCCTTTGCGCTCAAAAGTCCGTTGGCTGAGGTCAAGATACCACCGACAGCAGTAGAAACCTCTTGGGTCACACCGGCATCGCCTTGGACAAGACCAACAAAGCTGAGGATTGGAGTGAGGACTGGGTTGAGAAGGCTGTAAACTTCAGATACCTCAGCAGTGACGAGTTCAAAGGTGGCTACAGAGATTTAGTATTATGTTTCATAGGACGAGAAGACAGAAAGGAGAGAAAGCACATGCTTAGAGGGAGATAGAAAGGGGATACATACAGTCCAAAAGACTACCGAGAAGGTCTGAAAGCACTTGAACGATTTGGAAAACAATGACCTCGACATCGGACAAGATAGCGAGAACATCAGTGACCTCATTGACAACAACGCCGAGCACAGTAGGCAAGGTCTGGGCAAGAACACCATCAACGGCACCAGTGAGCGCGGTAACAATTTCACCCAAATCCTTGATGATCTCCTCAGCAAGACCTTGTTGGCCGGCTGCAGTGGTACCAACAGAGGTGATGAGAGTCTTGATGGAAGAAACGTCAGAAACGACGGTGGTTCTGACTGATTTGACGGAAGTAACAACGTCGGTGATTTGAATGACGTTGCGCTTGATAGCGACATCAGCAAGGATATCAGCTACAGGCGAAACGACAGGATCGGCGACAGAAGTGATACCACTGAGTCCTCCGATTTGTCTCTTGGCTCCGACCTTTGCGACGACACCCTCGACGGCTGAGAAAGGCGAGGCGAGGTTTTGGGCATCTCTTGGAATTGGGAGAGCGGAGACTGGGGTAGAGGGGAGCTCGGAGAGGACGGAGGGAGCAGATGCGAGCTCTGGGATGGATGCTTGGGGTGCGGCAAAGGAGGTTGCGCTGAGGCCGAGAACGGCAATGAGGCTGGCTCTGTATTGCATTTTGAGGGATTAATATTGGAGATTGGAGAATTAGAGAATTATATAAAAAATTGTGGATTTGTTTTTGTAAAGAACGTGGGGGTGTTAAGGAAAGTGTAGTAGTTGGATGAATGAGTGATAGTGAGAATGAGATGGGAAACTGAATGATGGGGTATATATACATACAAGAATCCATATACTTCACATCGTCATCAGAGTTTGAATGCGAACGACGATCACATCGATGCTTGAAAGGGGAAGCAGACAGGCGCTATTGAACCCTAGGAGATTTCCATGGCAGTAGAGTGGATGTTCAAAGACCAGGAATTTGGGACGTCTTCTCATCTACGAAACAAGTTGTTCCACCTTTGTGCTCACTGATCGCCCAGAATTTTATTTCCCCGAGAGTACCTGCTCTGCTTTCCAGCATATCTAAACATGGAAA
This sequence comes from Botrytis cinerea B05.10, assembly GCF_000143535.2. Classification (NCBI taxonomy): domain Eukaryota; kingdom Fungi; phylum Ascomycota; class Leotiomycetes; order Helotiales; family Sclerotiniaceae; genus Botrytis; species Botrytis cinerea. The sequence goes on from NC_037311.1 coordinate 2,501,579, forward strand.
CCAGCCAAGCAAGATGGCTTTGATGCACATACCGATCCACTCTGTATTTCGATATGCTGGCAGCACGAGTGAAATAGTTGGGAAATAATCATACGGCCTCCACAGAAGACACGAAGAACAGATACCAAAGAAGACGAGATAGGGAAGATCGCCACGGAGAACGAGTCAACCATGCAGCGTTTTTACAATGACGGCGATTATGACCGGGCTATAAAAAACCCTCCTAATTGGGATTTCCAGCGTTCACATCGAAATTTCAAAGCTTAAAATGGGGAGCCCTGTGGACAGAAAACCCAACATGCCAAAGTCTAACTTTCTTATCACTAATCATTGCATATTATCTTCTGGTTGCAATTCCGATTTGAGAACATGACAAATTTGTCCCGGTAGAAGAAGAAGAAAAACAAAACAAAAAAAAAACACTGCACACCGTTTCAAATACCATAAATCCATCCATCCATCCATCAAAATCAAAATCAAAATCAAAATCAAAATCAAAACCAGACGGTATATCGACATCGTCGTGGCCCTCCAAAACCACCGCACAAGCTACACATGATGATGATTCTGGCACGCCCGTTATTTTCGTCAACAATGTGGGGATAAGGCTGTTTAGGAAGAAGCAATATAAAAGTCTAATTTCCAACGGCGGAGACTACGATGCTCAATATACCGAATGGGCAATGTGTCAGTGCACACGCGGTAGATCATCCACTGTTCTCGTACAGATCGACGCTGTCAGAAATAACTTCATTTTAGACCCTGGACAGCATAGGGGCAGATACCTCAATTGCCGGGACGTCTCATTATGGGTAATTCGTTGCTCCGTGTGTGCGTACTGCGTAGTGGCGAGCGCCTGGTCTCTAAGACGATTAGCAATTGAAATGCTCGGACTCCGTGTTAGCAACGGCAGTTGCGTGCGGGAATCCAAGGTGTCTCTGCGCGGAAATGTAGAGACGTAGAGTCAGTTGGTCGGTGGGTGGATGGCCATGATTCATTATGTGAGCAATAATCATTTCGAAGGACTTTTGGACCATAAACCACGACATTAATAATAGTGGCAGGATTTACCTCCAAAACGAGAGCAATAAAAAATATCAGGAAGGAAGAGACGAGTTGAAAACAGGACCCTGGTAGAGATAAACAAGGCACTTTCCCAATCAGGCCCTAGCGTCGTGCTAGTTCGAAGCAAGAACGACCAAATGGGGTCCCTTGAATATCACATGACCCCTGTGGGTAGCGAGTGTCGAAATTTCAAGAGAAGGTCATTTGGTCCAGATGGTTGGTAAGCAACGAATGAATTCAAATGACTAACTATCTACAGTATCTAACAAACCGCCTATGTAATCTAAACACCACCCCATAGAAGAATAGCTATCTACATCTAGTACCTTTTAATGAAAGCAACCCCAACCCGTAAAAATAGCAGCAACGATGACGATAGCAAAATAAGACACCACCTGCACCTGCACCTGCACCTGCACCACCACTCCGTAAGTAATTGCAGAAAAATAACGAAAACCCACGACAAGACAAAAGTCAAACCCAATCAAACCCAATCAAACCATCACTCAACCAACCACCACCGCCTACCTATCTATAACTCGTTCCCGCCGCATCTTGCTCAATGATGACCGCCGCCGCCTTCTCACTAACCATATAAATCGGCACCGCGATGTAGAATCCCGGAATCTTAGGGAAAACACTCGCATCGACTACTCTCAAACCACTCGTTCCCCGAACCCTAAAACTGCTGTCCAAAACCGCCATTTCATCATCATCAGCACCGATGGGATTCGTACATGAAATATGATGACCCCACGCTTCATCCTGGATAAATTCCTTGAGTTCTTCTTCCGTGGAAACGTCTGCTCCAGGCCATGTCTCATTGAACGATCCGTCGAGCGGAACAACACTGTTCATTACCTGGCGGGAAAGTGACATGCCTTCGTACATTGCCTGGAGATCTTTTTCCCACGCATCATCAGTCGATGTCCCTTCGTCGAAATAGTGCATCTGGATTAAAGGAGTATCGAGCGGATCGGATGATCGAAGGGTGACCGTCCCCGCGGTGTTGCGCGCGTGAGCTTTGAGCGTAATCCAACTCCAGTGTAGAGCATCGCCGAGAGCAGGACCGGAGTAGCCTGGATAATAACCGTGGAAGTTGGCAGGGGCGCCGGAAATCAGGAGATCGGGATCTTCTCCTGCGGTGCTGGATCGCGCGATCATGGCGAGTGGGAGGCCGGGCGTAGCGTAGAGTCCTGCATCTGTAGTGTCGTTCCTCCATTGCGTCAAACAGGGATCATCGGGAGTAGTGAGGAAAGTACAGCCCTCGGCGATGGAGAATGGAATGTCGGATTCAGAGACGAGGGTCGTTTCGTAGCGGTCCTGCATGTTGGTACCGACACCTGGGAGATCAACTAGAACTGGGATATTGAATGATTCGAGTTCAGCTTTGGGTCCGACACCACTGAGCTTGAGTAGCTGAGGACTGTTGTATGTTCCGCCTGAAATGATAACCTCCTTTCTCGCGTTGACACTACCGGGAGTACCTTGAGTTCCATTTTTTCCAGCTCTGGGATCAGCTCTGTATAAACTCTTGCCTTCTAAGAAGTCGACACCGAGAGCGCGAGGTGTGGTATCGTTAGAGAATCGAATCTTTGTGACGAATGTGTTGAGTTTGAGGGTCAACTTGTACTTTTGGGATCCGTCGGTATTGACTGCATTCGCTGTTTCGAGGATAAAATTTCTAGCTCCGTTTCTCGTTCTTCCATCAACAGCGATTGGAATCTGGTACAATCCAGTGGCGTTGTTTGTCGCAGATGATGGACTATTGGGATCCAGAGAGACAACCTGATCGAAGCCTTTAGCATTTACAAGAGTCGAGTCGGATGCGTTTACTGAGAAGGCATCAGCGGCAGAAATGACGATCGAATTAATCTTTTCATCTTGAACAATCATAGTTTGGTTGGTGGCACCTGTGTGGAGCCATCCGTCAAAGCCGTGCCCAGGAGTATCTTCTGGGAGATAATCGCAATGTTCCATCTTTTCAAAATATGTTCGCATGTTGTCGGGAGCCCAAGAATCGTCACCGGTAATGTCTACAATGTGTTGCCAATCGCTATCGTGCGGGTAGATTGAGATCATAGCGTTGTGGTTCGAGCAGCCACCAAGAGTTCCAGCTCGAGGATACCAGACACCAAGTGGTTCTGCGTCTGCTGGGGGATCTAATCCGACGTAGTAGTCTCCATCAGTAGTTTGATAGGTCATTTTCGTATCTTTCTTTTGACGTTCAAGATCAGAGTAATGATGGACGAAGAAATCCCATTGCTGTGCTTCAATCTCAGTCGATGCGAATTGAAAGATGGGCATTTCAGCAAGAATCTGATCCCCTTGGTCATCTCCAGCATCGATCAGTAAGACTTCATATCCAGCAAGAGCAAGACGAGATGCAAGAGGTCCGCCTCCTGGACCACTGCCAACAACAATGTAGTCAACTTCGCTCGGCACATCATTTGTGACTTTAGCCCGAGCATCATTTCGAGACCAGTATCGTGCCTGTTTAGGATTTCTTGAAGACGTCAGTAAAGGAATTTGTCAATCTATTGATTTCAAAGCACCTACAATGCCAATACAGACGAAGAAGCCAAAGCCAAAAGGCCAAAGGCGCGAATAGAAATCATTCTTGAGGTTGATCAATATCAGAATCTGTTTCGAGGGGATGAAATCTTGTTGAACCAAGTTGTTGTCCAAATACAGTGTAGGCTTTTGCGCAAGGTAAGTTGTCGAGAAAGGTCTAAATATGATCTGTTGATCTCTTGGTGAAGAGTGATGAGAAACTGATGAAGGATACATTTTGAGAGCGGGAAACAACCGTGGTATTTATCGTCGCCGTCGACAGTACGAATCTCAACCACTGCCAGGCTGATATTGGTACTTCATCCAATTCAGAGGACTCCTGAACTCCGATTTCCAATCCTCCATTGTCTTCTCAGATGTTCTGTTCATGATTTTCAACATTCGAGGTCAAAATTCAGCTTGAGGGCGCATTGTTTACGGGACCCCGAGTTCGAGTTTGGAAAGTGGTATTGATTGCGAAATGAACAGACAATAATAAATCCGACAAAAAATCGGCGTTTTTAGATTGTATCAGATGCCACCAAAAAAAGAATTATCGAGTTTCCTAAAAGACTGAAGATATAAAAACCAAAGTGATTCGCTGATGTAATGCTCTCGAAATGGATTTACGCCCCACAAGGTAATTATGTGGAGGACTAGGTATAACGCCAGAGCAAGGGAGGGAACCCGGTGGGTATACATGGTTATTCTGCAGCCACTCGTGCCACTCGTGCCACCAATACCACCATCGCTGTCATATACCCTAGGGCATAGCCTACATTTTGAATCTCATCCATTTACCGTGAGCCTAATTTCTCGTGCTTACACGCCCAGGCGTATTGATCATTATTCAAAGAATTTCGATTCAATAGCCTTAACCTGAGTTGAAGCATGTATCTATAAGAAATTAATGATCGGAATCATTTCAGCACGAATAACATAAAATACTTCTGTCCACACGAGAGTTTCGTCTAGGCCTGCCAATTGCGGCAGCCTCCCCTGGTACCAAAATTGCTAGGGTCAGACGCCTATCCGCAGCAGGATTCCCAATCCACCCAATAAGATGCGATTAGCCACAAGCAGTTGACAGTCATTTGAAGAATTGAGATTAGAAATCCAATTTCCAATCTTTATCGCAAACATTCTAAGAGTTACCATAGGTGAAAGGTTCATGGGTTCAAGCATGCCAACGTTTTTCGAAGTAACCATAAAACAAGTGCCGCGGGCATCTGAAAATTTTCAGTTCAGTTTGTCCACAGAAAACTTGAATATCTGCGCCATCCCGCTGCTAAGATTTCCTTGGCGATCCCCTAATATAGTAGGTCTCGTCTGATAAAGATGGTAGATGGTGACCTTCGCTACATTCCTATTGGCTAAGCGACTAAACATCCTTGCTAATCGTCGCCTTCTGCATTCAGTCCTTGTCATCCCAGATCGGGTGTAGATCCCAGAACTAGCTTTGAAATCACATTCATCTACGATGCAGTTGTATACTAAACAATCTGAGAGGTCATATTTTTTGAGTGCTTATAGCGCCGTAAATCATCTTGTGGCTCCTGCAGTAGCCATGGACGGGCTGGTAACACCCGTCTCTAAAACTTATCGCCCGTCTTCAAAGTTTCAACGTCCCAAAAATAGATCATTGCAGTTGCCTAACAGCCACGAATAATACACGGGTTCCAGGTGGTACGATAACGGTACAGAGTTGCATGAACGACTTCGAGGGAGATTGCCGGTAAAAAGTCGTCATCGGTGATAAGTTGAGACGGACAATCATCATTGATTGTAGATATAAAAGTTGCCAGATTAATGGCATCACACCATCTGGGGTAAATCCAAACTTGGGAGTTTGCCCGCGTTGGGTAACATCTTCGTTTTCACTTGTTCGAACCCCCCACCACATTCTGAAGATATGGCGATATTTCACGCGCAATTATGCATTCGAGCGGCAAGACTCCCGAGAAGAGAAGTAGAAATTCAATGGAGATACGGAGTGTGTATATGCCCACGAAAAATGCAACGTGAAGAGATAGTTTAAGAAAGGGTTGTGTTGCGAACAATCATATTCTTTTGTAAAATCTGCCTGTGTTTCTGCAAATTGGAATGTATACAAGACAATATGACGTACCCACAATAAGATGGCACTCAGCTTGCGAAAACAACCATAAAGACGATATGACTAGTAACCGAAGGCTGAGAGATCTATGTCGCTTGGCTTATCCTTTTAGAGGCTCTGAAGTCCTCCATTGGTTAAGAATGAGGCTGCCAATAGTTGCGGAAGCTATTTGACTCTATTTCTAGGCCCAAAGAGCCCATTTTCTGTAATCCATTTTCGAATGCTTCGCTAACTTGTTCCCACTAGTATCTTTTAGACGTTCAGAATTGCAATGTCTGCCTAATTACTTTCTCGACCAAACGCCCACTCTCAATCCACTTTCCCGGCCTTGCTCAAACCTATCTCATTGAAGATAGCTGCTGCTAGAGATTGGAGAAATTGCGGGGTTTCTAAATTTGATATCGCAAGTATGCGTTGGTGCAAATGTATGTCTGTTGAACAATCATACGATGATTGTCACAAAATCAGAAAAGGAACCTCTGATCGTTGACCCGAGTCTGGCTCTCGATATTGCTGCTGAGGTAGAAACTTGCAATCGGATGATTTCGTGTATTCAATTCATCGATGTGGTTAGAAAAAGTTAAAAGTTCTTGACTCGGGGCTTGATTTTGTCGTATATTCCTTTCATTCGCTTTCGGTATCGGAACTACAAGCGGTTTCAATTTTTGGCCAGCGTTCATGCCCCGCTAAGGTATTGTAGCGTGGAAATCGCGTGGCAGATCTCGCGTGGAACACTCGATAATAGATTTTGGGCAGATCTTGAAGCCCTCAAAATGGACCTGCAGTAAGCGTGGAGAAGGAAGCACGAGCTGCATGCTGACAAGGCTTGGAACGTCACACAGACTAGTGATGCCGTGTTAACCAGTCTGACGGTGATCATGTACGGCTGCTGTGACAAAATGATTCGTTCTCACATTCAGCTCGGCTGAAAACATTGGCCACGAGTGTAGCCGAGGACTGTCGCTCCCCTCTGGCGGAATCCTCCAGTGTGGAACCGATCAGCAACCCGGAATACACAGCCTATATTCCACAAGCCAAAGTCACCAAACACAGGAATAGATCCCGTGTAGGTCATTCGGTTGTCTGGTGGATCATGCGGCACAATAAACGTTCGGGAGATTCGATCCGAATCCCTTTCATGAGTTTATACTGGCGCCTGAGTATCGACCATCAATGGTCCGCAAATAACCGCCGTTGATATTTCCAACATGAATTCAAACCATCGATATGGACCCGAGTCGTGAGAGATCCGCAATGAGAATTTGCGGCACAATCAGGCTGACACGAGATATTTGACGAACCAATTTCCTTCTCAGGTTGATTCTATGCTCAATCCGTGGTGAGCTTGATGCTGATGTGGGGTATACCATTTTGAGAGCGCAGTGCGAAGTCTGCAATTTACGACGCCTAGTAAGCACCAACGGATTGTATAATGGATCAACGAACGTCGGTATATAAAGGCCAGCGTGGTGACTCTTCTGATCACTACCACGTACTTTGTCGATGGCCAGAAGAGTCGAAAATTAGGTATCCTCATCATCCATGTGGTCCTGTCCAACCATCTCCATTTCTGCCAATGCTTAGTATGAAAAACCAAGTCTATTCCACGCTTTGAGAAAAGACACAGCTTTGTAGAGATGGCCAGTATTTCAGTGAGTTATGAGCTTGAAGTTGAATTCTAGCGTGGTAGAGTGGCAGAATAACCAAGGTTGACATGTCAATATCGTTAATGGGTAAATAGATCAACAAGAAACGTGCTGCAATCATTAGCCATGCTGTGTGTGATATCCAGTGTACTGCTGAGATAGAGTCCACAATCAAGTGAAAAGGTAATTATCAATAAGGTACCCAAGAAGTTATTCTTGATTGCCTAGATGGAGCATTCCAAAGCCTCGACGTTTGAACCAGGATCTGATGTTCGTGTCGTCATCTAATCACGATTGCCCAGTTCAAGCAATTATGTAACTGCATCTGTGTTCTGAAGAAATGTGGGAAGGCTCAACGACATATATAAATGGAGCGCGACTTTTGATAATATGGGCAATGCAGTAATTGACTTCTCCGTTTTCATGGCCATTACCGTGGTTGAGGGAAAACTATATTGTTTTGTTTTGGTTTGTGATGTTGTGTTTTGTTTATATGTTGGAGGTGCAACGATTGGAAGTTTTGTCAGCATCTTTAGTAAGCCATCTTCGCTTTCTTTAGCACAGGCGGGTAATTAAATAGCCTATTGAGTACATGAATATTATCTGCAAGCTTAATAGGAGTAACGAGCTGACAGCTACACATCAATTATGCACACTGTTGACATAGACCTTCAACTTCATGTCATGTCATGATTTTTTCACATTGGTGTCATCGCGAAAACTCAAACGCTGATATGATATCACTATCATTTTTTTTCATCGTATGATCCACTCCAAGTCGGTGCAATAATCTATCCGATCAAAGTCCGACGACATGGTGCTTTCAAATCATGTCCCGGTCCTCCTTCCAAGAGACGATGGATACACCTCGGTGATTGGGGCCATATAAACCTTCTGGAAACCCTCGAAAAGATGATTGGATTCAAGATAATAAACACAGCAATACCTATATTGAAAATCTAGAAGAACCGTTCCATCATGTTAGTTTCCGAGAAGATCACATTACCATGTGGGTTGACCCTACCAAATCGTCTTTGCAAGGTATGAAACATCTATCAATTCGATCCAAATGTCTCCATGGAGCTAATATAACCTCAAAGGGTGCAATGGCTGAAGCTATGTCAACCACCCATGTGCCCGATGAACAATTTTTGAAGGCATATGGCACTTGGGCCGACGGTGGATGGGGAATGATAATGACAGGTACGAACCAGGCGTGCATTACGACCAACTTAAATGTTCCAAGTGGATTTGATCAATTGAGATGCCCAAACTTCACACGTCAAGTGTCCAAACACTAATTTGGATAACAGGAAACGTTCAAGTGTCCTCCAAATACCTTGGAGGCCACAACGACGTAGCCACCACTCCCCAAACCACAGAAGAGACCAGAGCCAACTGGAAATCCTGGGCGGCAACCTGTCAACGCTCTGGAACACCAACCGTAGTCCAAATATGTCATGCCGGTAGACAATCACCCCTTGGGGCTGGCAGCCGCGGTCTCTTTTCAAAAACCGTTGCTCCCTCCGCCGTGGCAATGAATTTTGGAAGTAGTTTAATTGAACGGGCCGCTGTTGCGTTATTATTCGGTACACCACGCGAACTGACGATTGATGAGATTTCTGGACCGGGGGGCATCATTGATGAGTTTGTGGCGGCTGCGAAACAATCTTTCGAGGCCGGGTTTAAGGGTGTCGAACTCCATGGCGCGTAAGTTGCCCCCTATATTTTTGTGGTCCCCCGCGATTGCTCCTACTGACTCAAATATAGACACGGCTACTTGCTAGCACAATTCATGTCTCCTCGATCCAATCTTAGAACCGATGAGTTTGGCGGCACAGCCAGAAAGAGAGCCGAAGTTGTAGTAAGAATCATCAATGAAGTCAGAAAGCAAACGAGTAAGGAGTTTTGCATTGGTATCAAGGTGAACAGCGTGGATGCTGCTTCCAACGAGTCATTAGAAGATAGCATGGAGCAAATAAGGTGCATAGTAGAAGCCGGAGTTGACTTCATCGAGATTTCCGGAGGAAACTACGAGAATCCTCGGATGATGGGTGATCCCTCCTCAGCCGCTTTGCCCCCTTCTCGTGAAAGCTTCTTTCTCGAATTCGCCCAAACAGTACGCAAACAATTCCCTTCGGTTCTCCTGATGGTCACTGGGGGTTTCCGTACAAGAGTCGGTATGGAAGAGGCTTTGAAGTCGGGAGGATGTGATCTTATTGGCATTGCCCGACCCGCTGCCGTTATTCCAAAATTGCCAAACGAAATTATCCTCAATAAGAACATACCTGACGAAGAAGCAACCGTCAATCTTGCACCACTCTCTCCGCCATTTTTGATGCGCCACTTCCCTGTTAAACAGGTCGGGGCTGGTTTCCAAAGCATATATTATTCGTCGCAGATTCAGAGAATGGCGAAGGGCTTGTTGCCTGTCAACACCACGATATAGATCATTTTTGAACTTAGATAGGAGTTATAGACATAGGAGTTTGGATACAACTAGATATAGATATCAATATAGAATATGTACATATATACAAAGAATCTTTCCTTCCAGATCCCCCACCACAACACCCCCTTTTCACACTCCACAGAGTCTTAATTACCCGAACTAAGCACAGCTTCCGGCAATACTACTGGTCGTGTTCTTGCTATACGCACTCAACGCGCTTCCTCCACACATAAGACCCTTCATAAACGCAGCGGCCACAGTATTCGCGCCTGCGGGACTGGTGTGCGTGTGATCGATTGGATAAAACGCATCCACGGTCGTAGCACCAAGCGATTCATAGATATTCGCAGTGTAGAGACCGTGGTCGACAAAGGAGGCCAACGAGCCAAGAGAACTGACGACGGATCTCCCATATCCGGTGAAGCGGGGAGCAGTGTAGGAAAAGGTACCGGTTTCCCATAAGTTGTTGGGAGTGGGCGAGGCGATGATTAGGTGGGCACCTTTGGCGGTGATGAGACGACTGGAAGGTGTGTTAGTTGGATTGTTGATTCTGATGGGGGTGAAGGCTGGGGAATTAGAGGATGTCAAAAGAGAAAGAGAGACATACCCTGCTTGTAGGAGGTAGAATACATATGTATACACGGTCTCTCCCGTAACAGGAGAAATACACGTCTCGGTACCGCCTCCATAGCAATCGGTACGGAGATTGTCGGTTGTGCTCAGAGAGCCTCCATCGTTGTGGCCAAACTCGCTGAGGAACAAATTAGCACATACTCTTCAATGGAAAAATCCGAACACATACAAAAGAACATAATCGCCAGCAACAACTTTATCGGCCAATGCAGTAAATCTTCCTTCGTTGTAATATGAACGGGCGGATCGTCCGGCAACGGCATTGTTCACGACATTGATACCGGTGAAACTGTATTTGAGGTATTCGCCGAATCCTATACACAAGATACGTTAGACAATGTTCCCACACTTCCATATGAATGATGTCTAGGATGAGTGAAATATTTACGAACCTTGAGTACTAGTTCCACCGCCACCAAGCGCCATGGTGGAATCACCAGCCAAATACAAAGTTGGCACTGCGCATACCTGAGCCGCGAGCGAGGAAAGAAGAACTTTAACGGAAACCTTCATGATGAATGGTATGAGATGGTATAAGATCGATGCCAAGAAGTGCTGTAGAATTGACAGATGCTGTTCGAGCCAAGCTTTTTGATTTTCGAGCCGATCTTCTTCCCTTTATATAATTTTCCTAACGTTCGACCCATCATGCGGAAATGGAAAAGAAACGGTCTTTATCCACCGCCATGTTCAATTTCTCCATCTGGCCCCTCAATACGAGCTAGATTCTCGGCGCCGAGTTCCCCTTTCCCTTCAATCAAATTTACTTTCTGCTAGCCATAGAAATCCGCGTACACACCCACTTACAAATCTGCTTGTAGACGCCCTCCAATTCCAAGAGCCGAAAGAATCCCAAAGATTTCCCATGCTCCTCGTACAATCTCCACCCGAGCAATCCACCACCGTAACTGTGATTCATCTAATAAAAACGCCAAGACGGAAACTTCATCGTGCATATTAAGCTTATTCTTCTTCAGAAAAAATGAAATATAACCACCAGTCGCAAACTTCGCATTCGGCAGATCTTCGCTCGCGTTGCAGATTTGGTATACCCCAGGTTTTTGGCGCGGGTCCCCTCATTTGATAAGTACATACGTGTGCCTGAATGTGAAAATGGGTGCAGGAGAGCTCGGCAGCGAGTGACAGGTCCACCAATGAGATTTATCCGTTTTGATTAAGTGTCGGCTAAATTGGTCTTGGCAAAGGCTTAATGATCACGAGATAGGGAGATCGTCGGCTTTTATGGTTGCTCGAGTTAGGGTATGGCGATTTAGTAAAGGCGATGTTGTGAGTGCAAATGAAGGTTATTTGCGCGCTTGCGTGTGGAAAATATGGGTGGCGGGATTTTTGTTGAAATGAGGGTGTGTCTTGGAATTTTGTCAATGGTTGAGGAATGTTGTGATTGAGATGCTTGCGTACCACTTTGGTGCATTTGTGTTATCTCGTAAAAAAGTCACTTGCACTGCAGAAAAATCAGATGAACAAATCGAGCGCGATAGATGTTTAGCTAGAGATCAAGCTAATTATTGCCTTTGATCTCCTCGCCTGTCAATAAGCTCAGACTGAAATTGAAACGAGTATGTAATATGAAGTTTTGTACCCTCTGACCCTTTACATTGGTGTTTTGGAACTTTACAAATCAATAGAGATTAGGATCCATTGAATAAAGGAATATGACACCCAATCGAGCATCGCGCGTTCGACAAGAGAAGAATGCTTGAGTGTACAATCGCATCAACGAATTCCGTGCATCTTCTGAAGCCATCCGCATGTTAAGTCGGTATCGTCATCCAAGAAAAAAGGTTCTAAAGAGATCGAGTTGAGTCCCAGAGACTTTTAAACACTTCAACGTTGTCCGTATTATCGATGTGTATGTGTTGTACCGAGCGCAGGCGATGACAACAATATACTTCCTTGAGAAAGAGAACTAACTGCCTTCACCAAACTTCGGTCTCTGATATTCACTTTTGAACGGCAATGTCACCTTCTCGCGCCATTGCATCCAATACTAGTCTCATCTAATTCTACGATATAATCGAAGAGATCGCGCATACTCTTGTCAATCGGTGGTATGACAACACGGCACTCTAGCTTAACTGTTAGATACGACAACTCGAGGTGCGCGCGGTATCTTTGTGGGGAGCATTCGATCCCTTCGGAGTCATTGATACCGCGAAATAGGTCAAAAAAGATGTAGGGCCCCAAGAAATTGGGGTCTGAACTTTTTTTTCTTCCAATTTTGAATTATTTTGTCCTTCCCAACTTGGGTCTACTTGATCATCACCTCTTCCTTCTTTCGGCATTTCTTCTTGAGAATTTCGAAAACTAGAGAAGATTGACTGACGTATGAAACTGAAAAGAGATGCCAGGAAGAGAACTTGCTATGATTTACTCAGAGTCTCGCATAGCAATATTGAATTTGCTCTACGCAAAGCTCGACGACAATTACTTTCATAGGTCGTAACAGGAATTATGGGATGACTATCAGATGAGAAACAGGACGACGAAGAGAGAGAAAGTTTGAACTGATGCGGGACAATGAAGTCGCTACTGAGCTATTCTTATCGGACGATATCTCCTAGGATTTCAGAACCAATTTGAAAAACATAATCGTGGTGCGAGGAAAAAAAGCGAGATTGATTTTCGTGCTTGAGTAGACCAGTTTTAATAATATACCAGATGTGCTACAGATAATAACGAGGACCACCTGATTAGAAAGGACTCTTCATAGGAACATGTTGATCTGACTCGATTATATGCTCCATGGCATTCATGGCATTGCGTCCAATCTTACAATGTAGTTACTTCGTGTTTCTTGATACATTTTGATGCAGAGATCCGGTAATGAAACATGAGAGTGAGTTCCAGATGCCCTAACCTTAGGGATTCATAGAGAATAGGTTTTGGAGTGAGTGATTGTTATCAGGGCGACAGTTGATCCTGAGTAGAACACAAACGATCGGTGGTTCTGTGGGCTTGTAGAGATATGGAAAGAACTATCTCCTGTTGAATAATTTTGAGTGCAAAATCTTGATCTGAAGGTGTAGTGAGTTGAACAAGATCTACACACTTTCGCTGGCTTAGTCATCATGAATCACTTTATTCTTTATTCCGAGTTTTGATCTGGTTTGTGTTGCCCCAACCTCTTGAAACCCCGTCTTTTCTAAGTTTCATCGAATCGTATCATACTATCGAACTAAATGAAATCTTTGAAGATGCTTTCAATGGATTTTCTAAGATTCCGCGGATGCCATTTCTCCGTGTTTGACTGCGCTTTCCTCATACGTTTGCAGATAGATATCCGCGAACAGAAATAGCGATGATGAAGAACCTTCAACTTTTCCGTATCGCTCCCATCGAAGGATACTGAGGTATCTGAAGTCGAGTCAACCCTCGATAAAGGATGGCTTCACTACGCGCGCACATCCAGCTTAAGATGGAAGGCCCGCTTGGATGTTGGTTGGCCTCAAGCTGTTGCTCTCCTAATGCTACCCAGGTTATGCAACTTCAGACTTCCTTTCAAAATTCTTGTTTGAAGTATAAACTTTCGTTTGATAATGCTCAATTGTCAACATCCTTGCATTGCTTCCATCTGTGTATGTCTTTAGCAATGAGTATCTATACACATTCGATAGAGACCTCCGGCGCGGAGCACGTCCCAGTCACGCGGAGTATGCGTCGCATCGTTGCATCTAGATATATTCGGTCTATCGATATATGCCCGCACAGCATCTTGGATGGATCATTTTTACCAAAGTTGACATCCTTTTCGATTTTTCGCAATTTACCACTTGAACTCCGCGCTCAAATTTGGACGTTTGCTTTTGAAGAGCCTCATATAGTAGAGCTCGAGCTTTTGACATTCATGAACACAACATCCGTTCCGCCGCCGCGATCATCATCATGGAGCTTTCGCAACACAACCCCGCATCCCCTTCTTTCAACTTGCACTGAATCCAGGGAAGAGGTTTTGAAGCGGTACCGATCTTCTGAACATTCGAGATACAACTCGCTTCCTATCAACTTTGCCATAAATTCTCTGTTTCTCAAGGATCTCAACTTTGGTTCTATCCAAGGTTATTGGCTGCGGAATGTGAATTATGTCAAGAGTGGCGATTGTCGGGCGCTTCTACCGAGCATCTTTGAGTGCGTAGAAAGTTTAGTGATTTCTCGAACATCCATTTTAAATGCAGAATGCGAGGCGGAAAACATCATTCGCTATTGTTTCCCGAATCTTTGTCTACTCATCGTCACTGTCAATAATCGCGTCAGGAACGAGCTCTCGTCGAACCGCACCTCCCAACTTCTTTTGCACCCGGAAGACGATCACCATATTTCGCTACTAAGCTTTGCGCCGACGACTTGTCATTGGGACGCAATTTACGCATCGAGGATAAAGGTAAACATGCAAAGACGATTTGCGAGACAGGAAAGAATCCACAGAGATTATGTTGCGCCCGTTGTTAAAGTCGTAAGCGCGGGTGAACGCTACGGCGAAACATAAGGGTGTTTTATTTGGCTGCTTCAAAGATGACATTAAGTTTTTACTAAATTGCGCGAATAGTTCTTTGAAAAGAACTCCTTAAGTCATGAAAGAATCTCTTACGACATGAATTGCATTGATTGGTACAGCCATGGTGGTGGACTGGAAAGGATTACTCTCCATACAACCAGCGGCACTACAGCGAAAAAAGCTCTAGGAATTGTGACGTGACACAAGCCCTGTCAGTCTGTTCGGGAACTATGAACTGGTCATGTCTCGAAAAAAAGAGGATTCAACCCACAAGGATTGTGCATTAGCTACCTTATCTGGACCTAATCCGCAACGTAACCAAACTCCCGGAAAACTCTACGCTTTCTGATAGGAACATCATGTGCAGAGCAGGAGAAGTGATGACTTTGCAGCAAAACCTTGCTGCAGAATGGGTTCGGGAATACCCTCAACCTAGGCTCGCAAAGGCAGCTGGTTGTAACCTAACTTATCACTGCGCCTTCAGAACTTGCATGGGATCATTCGAGCCAAGTCTGGCAGTTTTCAATCGTTATCACTCCGACCTAAAATCAATCATGCACGAACTACAATAAATATTTTCAAATTCAGTTGCAGTGTCACATTAAATGACCACTACTCAAGTGCTGTGGTCCCGGTCTGCGTTTCTAGTCTTTCAATTATTTCTTAACGTTTGGCCAAGAGTCTCGAACTCCTCGGTGTTCGCCCTAAGCGGTTTTGTTGGTACGAGCGTCTGTAATGTGATTGGTTGATACCTACTCGATCTTGCCGCCGTGGAAACTACCTTGCAGTTCAGAACCCCGCAAAGGCTTTGCACTTGGGCAAGAATACCGGTACTTCTTCCCATCTTTTTGTACTCGGAATTCTTGATCTGGTTAAAATCAACGTTATCGCAAATGTTGTTACCCGAAATCCTACGTAGCTCTCGCTATCTACGGAAGCTAAGCCTTGCGTCTGCCTACACTCTGCCTACATAACGCTTCTTATTGTACAGAAGATAGCCTCGGACACAACATCTTTCGTTCAAAATGTCAGCTAGTGAAAGTTACCGTGCTCAGCTAGCAATTCAACAACGAGTACCTCTTCTTTCAGGAATCTACAGTCCACCCCCAACCCACGAACACGGGCCTGACACCGCAAAACGCTACAAAGCTTTGGAAAATGAGACAGAATTCATCATAAGCCAAGCCAAGACACCTCATATTCTTTCAGACTCAGATAGTCCACCTCAGCCTCCACATCAGCCGCCACAGCATCATCGATGGAACAGTTCAAGTCGCCTCGGCATCTTCAATAAAGTTTTCTCTACAAGTCCTCCTGCTTCCCCAAGATTTGAAACTGCTTCTATCACTGTCCTTTTATTGCCTCAAGCGGGAACACGACCCATCCTTCTCACACTTCGTACAATAGATATCCGTCTCGAAGGACACATAGATAACCATCTCTCGCATGTCCCTGATATGCGTTCATTTTGGGGCGATGGAGATGCCTGGCACGCTCGCAAACTGAGATATTCTTGCCTAAATAGGATCAAAGGTTCGCCAGATCATGTTTTGGTAGGCACATACATGTTACTATATACGCCAGAAGGAAACGGATTACCTTTAAACCAAAGATGGAGCGCAGGAGTTAGTGGAGATGCGTGTATTGCGAAGATGTGTAAGAATATATGGGGTAGAGGAGGGGTGGCTGCGTATGAGGATATTGATAGGGAGTTTATGGATAGTGGATTGTACAGAAAGTTATTGATGGGGTTGTTTGATAGCCCTTTGAACGACCCGAAGGAGGGTGCCACGGGAGAGAGTGAGGATGTTACTGATAAGGAGACTTTGTGAGGTGCTGGCACTCCAGTGTTCTTCTTTTGTCGTTCCATTATCGTTCATTGGGTATATAATTGCTGGATATTTCCACACTGCTACTGGAGTAGTTTTGGAGTTAATGGAGTTCCATCCATTTGCAGGGTATATTGGATTTTCTGAGCTTTGATAGTAAAACGCGTTTTAAGAATCAAGAAATAAGGCAATCATTTCAAATCTGAAACAGTGAAAATACGTATATACAAACGTTATGAAGGCCCTGATATGAATGACTGGCCGTAGTACGTACTTCTGGTAAACAAAATTTCAGACTTGGCATATCTATACGCTCATACACCCTGAAAGCTAGCTTCCGGGTGAGCTCCCGATGTGCCCGTCCTGCACATGCCGGATGCACTTATAGTAGTACCTGCTGATCATTCCAATGCTTCGAACCATATCAAATTTATACTAGCTAGCTCTAGGTGGATAACATTTGCTCATTGAAATTTCCAATACGACAAAAAAAGAACACATGAATTCATTCCATTCCAAACTATGTCACAACTCAATTATCTGTATTCTTCTTAACCAATTCCACAATCCTGTCCGCCAATAACGGGACATCTCCAGGCCACCTCCCACTAATGTAATTATACTTCTCATCTTCTACCAAAAATCTACATTCTTATCAGTCTCCATCCCGCCAAATAGAAAAAAGCGAAACCGAAATAGAAGTAATTTAGACTCACGGCTGCAACCCAAGATAATGTTTCCACTGCTTCTCCGGATCATCCAACCTCTTCCTGACACTCGTCTCCACATTCTCACTCCCCGCTCCATAAGTTTTATAATAATCTCCCAAGGCCCATCTAGTAGTCCAATAAGCCGCCCCCTCAAACATACCCGGAAGAGCCGTCGTATCGCAGCCATGAATAATAGATATATTCTCCGCCGTCAAAGTTTCACTTAAAACCATAACACCGTGACAAACAGCCCCAACGTGTTTCTTTCCAGGCTTCTCAACTCCTTTCCAATAAGACACCAAATGCCGGTGCATAATATCCGAATCAATCAATTGACGCACGCCTTTCTCGTGGCCGCCAGGCAAAAACACGAGATCATAAGGGTCGAGAGAGAAAGAATCAGAGGACCAGGATAGAGGGTTTGTGAATTCCTTCGTCTGGATCATGTCTTTGTAGGCGTTGACTGCGTTTTGGCTCGCGCCCAGTAGCTTCTGAGTGATTCCCTCTAGCATTTTGCGATCGCAGGCAGGGATGGCACCGCTTTCGGTGGCGAAGTGCACGGTGAAACCGGCTTTGGTGAAAGTAGCGTATGGGATTGCGGTTTCTGGGGGTAGGGAAATGTGGTAAATATGTTATCAGCGAAGCGGGGTGAAAAGTAGATAGAAGTGATTGCTTCTGATGGTTGGAGTCTTATGGACGAGGTATATCTTACCTGTTGGGTCATGGCCGTAATCCGACATGGGAATCAACACTTTTATACCAGACATCTTTGCTGAGCGCTATTTCGTGAAATCAGTTTATGTAGGAAAAGTGAAAGTAGTGTTTGGATGATAGAGTTCGTTCCCTCTGAATCGAAATAGTTTTCTTATTTATGAATGATGTCAAGAGCCTAGTACATCTCAAGACCGGAGCACAGTAAGCCAGCAGGTTGGATGAGCTCTTTTTCTCGCTGTGCCTCACAACAATTCGGAATTAGTAAATCGAGAGTTGGGGATTTTTGTCCAGATATCCAACCTTGGGACCAAGGTTTAATTATAATTTGATGATTATAATCATTTCATACCAATAAGTGAAAAATTCAAATTTTTGAAGGGCCTACAAACAGCGAAGATACTCATAGCTGGTATGACGTGAGGGCTTTTGGTGAATGAAGGGGTCGATGACGAATGAGGCGAGAGGCTGCAGGGTTGGTTGAATGGGTATCCGTAGATTGAATTCTTACTTCAACGATTGCTTCTCAGCTCGAGCCCAAGCACTACAATCTGAATTGAGACTTTGTTTCGGGGTCTATAATCGTGTCGCTTCGCGTTATTCTCAAGGAAGTCTCTAGAGTCTAGTCTTTATTTCGTGAATGAGCCTATTGGTTTTGTGTCATGTGAAGTCTCACCTTAGCTTTTCCTCGCCCGAAAAGATACTTGTCTCGAAAGAGACGAGAAAAAGAAGCCCAACCGATTGGCGGCTAGGTTCTGCAAAGATTGTGGGTAAATCACCAACAGGAAGTTTGCAAGAAGAAGGATGTCTTCAATGACCTAAATAATTGTATTCAAAATATACAGTCTCGATGAACTACCAGCGTCCTTGTGACTAGAAGCACAAATCATCACCATACAATCCATTCTTCTTGAAGCTTTCCATAATCCTGAAGAGTACCTTGTCTGAATTTGATCAATGCCTTTCGTCGTCCATGAGATGTTATTTCTGTCACTGCGATCCGAGATGATTCCACTACTTCTTCCGCTCTTGAAATATTCTCTAGACCCTTCTCTTCCTTATCTATAGTCCATCTACCGATACTACTCGCGAATTCACTATCCCAACTACCTTCTCGTTTGAAAGAACTAACCAGAAGAGCGTGTGCTTTCCTGCGTAGCGAAGCATCACGACATTTGCATGCCACACATAGCAACGGTGGTATTATTGCAGTATCAAAAGAAAACACCCGTCCATTTTCCAGCCTTGAATCACCGTAAGATTTGAGAAGAGATTCAGCTAGTGAAGTCATTAGCTCGAACTGATCCATATATCGATCGTAGTTCAATTCAGTCTCGAATTGCGCAGTTTCGAGAATTAGTTTGTTGGCGACATGATGAAGTTTTAGCGATATTGATGCGCGTAGATCATTCGTATTCATTTTTTGACCTGCTGCTTGTGCAAAGTTGTTGAAGACTTGGGACCACTGTTCAAGCTGCAGAACTCGCTCTCTCTTTTCTTCCACGATAGCATTCATGCTTCTTGAGCGTAGAGTGTCGTCATTATTTGGCATCTCTGGGCTATAATACTGTGCTGAATTTTGATGGTATATCAGAATTGCACGGGTCTGGTTTTGTAGATGATGTTTTGCTTCGTTCAGCGATGAAATAGGATCTGGTATGCTAGTCTGGGGCTCAAAATCAAACTTCGTGAGCCCACTTGCCATTTCCCACTGAATAAAGCTAGTTGGTAGTATTCTGATCGCCTGGATGTCTACAGCTCTGAATAAAGGTACTAGTTCTGAGCGGATGAATTCCCAATTCGCGCTTGACTCTGGATGGGCGAGAGGATTCTGTTCATTTCTCTCCATCCAATCGCTTAAAATTTTTAGCCCACTGTTTAGATGAGCAAATGCAGCTTGATAATTCCCTTGCATTGCTTCAAAGCAAATGAACAAAAGACAAGACATCAGAATTATTTCTGAAGATTGGCGATGACTTCCATGCGAGAGATGACCCGTCAGGTACCGTATAGCTTTAATATTCTGTAGCAGGGCAAATCGTTGCTTCTGGTCAACAATCGCTCCCGCTTCCAGCAGTTTGATATCACCAAACTTAAAGGACTCGTTGAAGGCTCCCAAAGCAATGACTGCATGGCGAATGGGCGGATCCGAGTGACACCTCTGCAAAACGAGACCGGTCCAGAATTTAGATTCAAAATTACCCGCTAGTTCTGGTGCTGTCTTGTTGATGAAGAAATTGAAGCTTCTTCGCTCTTCTTCATCCCATTCAATGACTGGAGAAGGCGTTGCGACTATTCTTGGGGCAGGACTCATGATGGGGCTACCAACCAGGCTTGTATCCGACGAAGAAACCACACTATCCCTTCGTTCCAGTGGGGCAATCGACATCTCTGAACGGTCTGAATCATAGCCATCGCATTTACGTCCAGTCTTCGTGCATCGAAAGCACCCTGGTTTTTCTTCTCCGCATTTGACACGACGAATTCTAAATCTCCATTAGCGACTCAACTTTGAATCTTCTCCCATGTGCTGACAACACAGAAAAGATAACTTGACGTAAAATAAATAACCAACCGACAAGTGAGACAGCCAGTTTTGGATTTTGGTCTCCAAGCTTTCTTTCTCGCAATTGTAGCCATTTCCCATACAGTTCATGTCTTTTCGGTATATGAAATTGCACGCTTCGCATTGATCGCGGATCTACTTCTTGTTCCATCCAAGACATCATACCGGGCACCCATAGCATCTCTTATATCTCGGGGAAGCCGTCGACCCTTGAGTCAACTCTCAGATTCAGCAACTGTGCCGTAACAACGTGACTCTGACGAGGGATTCGTATCTAGCGATGAATGGCCACTTCCCTTGATTACAAAATTCGCAATTATAGAATTCAGCCTCGCTGCTTGAATGTAGAATGCGCTTATATTAGTT
This sequence comes from Botrytis cinerea B05.10, assembly GCF_000143535.2. Taxonomy (NCBI): domain Eukaryota; kingdom Fungi; phylum Ascomycota; class Leotiomycetes; order Helotiales; family Sclerotiniaceae; genus Botrytis; species Botrytis cinerea. Next base: position 2,522,739 of record NC_037311.1, read on the forward strand.
ACTAACGCAAAGTCAAATTGAAATGCCTTCATTGGTCTTTACACGATGTGTGACCGCATTTTAACTCAGCCTTGCAATACTGACTACGGAGATAAGGTTGCTTTGGTCGCGCGTCCCTGCAGAGGCTGCAACCCTACCGCTACATCGAGATTCTGCGCATCGTCTGCATCCACATGGACGCACACACTATCCTTACGTACGTAAATGTCTGGTTTGTATTATGGTATCACTTACGTCCGTAAATTAGTAAATTTCTATGTAATTCCTCCAGATTGTTTATCGACGAATTGAAACGAGTGAAAGGAAGGTTCTGAATAGGCTAGCGGAGTAGGAGCTTTGGATTGAACCCTTGGCATGACATCGCATAGACTATGCCGTATGATATCGATAGTCAAAGATAATATCTAAATTTCGCATCCCTCAAACATCTACCGGCTGTAAGATGGATAAGGACGTAATAGTTTCCGTGGTCCGAATCCAATGTTTCAGCTCGACAACAGTGTTGTAAGCAATGACGAATTATTGACTGTGGAAATCATCACAATTGCCGACTAAAGGCATTCAAAACATTGACGCGCATAGAAAAGCCGCATAAGAACTTCTTCAAGCTTTACTGACTCTTCAGCCTTGGGACACCGATTAGCCTTGGGACACCGATTGATAATTCGATAGTTCGGCTATTTCTCAGACTAAGAATAAGACATCTCCCGGCAGTTATTGGTAAGCTGTGCTTGAAAAAATCATCCGAATGAATGGGAATAATTGAAGGGTTGTCATACAGAGTCGCATTCGCTTTTTGGGATCGATAGAGGGACAAGCGGAAGGTTCAGAAGAAGGATTGCGCTACCCCGCGACGAACCAATCCAGGGGGGTAGGTGCGGTTCGCAACGTATTACTTTGGGATGTTAGACAGAGGACGGCGGGAAAGGCTGAGGACCTTATTTGAGTGACATAGCAGGCCCAACTATGGCTTAAAACGCTCCTGTACAGCGAGAGACAGATTAGACGACACATCGATTTTGACTGGCTAGGCTTACGGTGCAGCAGGATGAAGGATGAGGAAGGCTGGTGTGGCAGTGGCGGTGGCGACTTATGTAAATTATGAACATGGTGAAGACATTCACGCTATTGTTTTATAAGATGAGACGAATCCGTCACGAAGTGATGAGCGTGTGATGGTTTGCAATATGCACAACAACCTAATATGTTTTGATTTTAGCCAGGCATACATGCAATCCACACGGTTGAAGGATCACCACCTGTGGAGGCAATATTGGAAATGCTTTGAGATCTACTTTCTGAGGAAGAAGACGAACAGATGTGTAGATGATGCAGAGTATATTGGAATGTCGAATTCCGAGTTTGACTGGAATGTACGCGAGATGCGATTCTCAAGCTAAACCTGCTGACAACGGAGAACTGTTCCCCGGTGAGCTCCTGGTGAAATAGAATCAATTAATTACTAGCTCAGGAGGTAGCTCACCGGTAGACGTTGGTCTAGTGGGGGTGGCTGAGATACCAGTAGCGTAACGTGGTGTGGCAGAACCTATCTCACGTGTAACAGATTACGGGCACCGACAAATGATATGATAGCAAAATCGCGACGCGAAAAAAGTTGAACTACAATTAATCAGGTAGCGGCAGCAAAGCTTTGAGAGTTCTCTTCATACCCTAGCAACGCTCTCTTCCATACCCTGCATTGCTACTATTCGGTGATTCAGGCGTCTTCTTAATTTGTATCATAAACAGAATCTCCTGCAAAAATGTCGTTCGGTGGCCAGACTCCAACCATTATTGTGCTGAAAGAGGGTCAGTAACTCAGATATTGGTTTGACCACATAGAATACTGACATAAGTGTACAATATAGGCACGGATTCTTCTCAGGGCAAAGGACAAATTATTAGCAACATTAATGCTTGTTTAGCCGTTCAAAACACAATCAGAAGTACTTTGGGGCCATATGGTGGGGATTTATTACTCGTGGATGAGAATGGACGACAAACTATCACTAATGATGGTGCTACTGTTATGAAGGTAAGCTTATCGGGAGAAATCTCTGCGAATTCGGTATAGTTAGAACTCATAAACTGACTTTGGTGCGCAGTTACTTGACGTTGTTCACCCCGCAGCACGAATTCTTACCGATATCTCTCGATCACAAGATGCCGAAGTAGGAGATGGAACAACATCCGTCGTTGTTTTGGCTGGTGAAATTTTGAAGGAAATAAAGGATCATGTTGAGCAAGGAGTTAGCTCGCAGACGATTATCAAGGGTTTACGAAGAGCCTCTACGATGGCCGTCAATAAAATAAAGGAGATCGCTGTTAATACAAGTGAGGGTAACCAGAGGGAAACTCTTATTAAATTGGCCGGCACTGCTATGAGCAGTAAGCTGATTAAGAGAAATACCGGATTCTTTACAAAGAGTATGGCTCCAAGTTTGTGTGGTGAGATATAGCTAACAACATATAGTGGTCGTTGATGCGGTTATGACATTAGATCAGGACGATTTGAACGAGAAACTCATTGGCATGAAGAAGATTCCAGGTGGATCCCTTACCGACTCACTGTTTGTCAACGGTGTAGCATTCAAAAAGACCTTTTCATACGCCGGATTCGAACAACAACCCAAATCCTTCAAAAACCCTAAGATTGTGTGCTTAAATGTTGAACTTGAGCTCAAGTCTGAGAAGGACAATGCGGAAGTTCGTGTTGAGCAAGTTTCGGAATACCAGGCTATTGTCGATGCTGAATGGCAAATTATTTACAACAAGATGGAAGCTTTATACAAGACTGGCGCAAAGATTGTCCTTTCCAAGCTACCAATCGGTGATCTTGCTACGCAATATTTCGCCGACAGAGATATTTTCTGTGCCGGTCGTGTAGGATCCGATGACCTTGAACGCATTATTCAAGCCACAGGAGGATCCATCCAATCTACTTGTTCCGATATTCAGCCAGAGCACCTCGGAACCTGTGGTTCGTTCGAAGAGCGTCAAATTGGTGGAGAACGTTTCAACTTCTTCGAGGATTGTCCAGCTGCCAAAACCTGCACATTAGTCCTCCGTGGAGGTGCCGAGCAATTCATTGCCGAAGTAGAGCGTTCCCTCCATGATGCTATCATGATCGTCAAGCGCGCCATCAAGAACACCACAATTGTTGCTGGAGGTGGAGCTTGTGAAATGGAAGTATCAGCCTATCTCCACCACTACGCCGATAACAACATCCGCAACAAGCAACAGGCAATCATTAAATCCTTTGCTAAAGCCCTCGAGGTCATTCCTCGTCAACTTTGCGACAACGCCGGTTTCGATGCTACGGATATCCTCAACAAGCTCCGCGTGGAACACAGAAAAGGAAACGTTTGGGCTGGTGTTGATTTCGTGGGTGAGGGTATTAGAGATAATATGGAGGCTTTCGTCTGGGAACCAGCGTTGGTCAAGGTCAATGCAATTCAAGCAGCAACTGAAGCTAGTTGTTTGATTTTGAGCGTGGATGAGACCATCAAGAACGAAGAGAGTCAACAACCACAAGCTCCACAAAGAGGTTTACCTCCGGGAGCTGCCCAGAGAGCATTGAGGGGTAGAGGAAGAGGCATGCCAAGAAGATAAACGATAAATGGTAGAGAGGGATCATGATTCATGAATGATGCAGGGGTAATCAAGGGACAAGCAAAATTTTGATGTGTAGATGATTATTCTATGATATGATATAAAAGTGCTAGATGTATGACAAGTACACACTTGCACTTTAGAATTCAAAAATTCACCCCCTCGCTTATGACTAGATTTATGATTTTAGTGGTGCAAAACTTCTTAGCATTTGTCATTGGTTAGATATATCTCTTTTAAGGTGTCTCCTCTTTGGAAATGGAGCCCGTTCGTCTTTGGATATTACAGTTGTACTATGATTTATGATGTTATTGTATCGAAAAAAAAACTAAGTTTATTAGAGTGTGCATCTCTTGTATGCACAATCTACGCTGTTTTATATTAGAACTAGATGCACGTGATGATTTCCTCAACATCAAGACATGATCTGCAAAGTATCTCGTAGGCTATCCACGATGCGCCCCCGAGCTAACAATCCAACACTTTAACACTTCAATCAGAGGCTGCAAGTACTAACTGTGATCCTTGGTGTGCCGCTCCCTGTATTCATCGCCAGTCAGTGACAGACGGTATGCAACGCGAAGCCTGGTGCCGGCTCCATCTAATTAACGATTATCCATCAGTTTTCTATTAAATCCTGTATCCGAACTCGTCAACCCACCCTTTGAGGCCCCTCACCCCTCATTCCTATCCATTACGCCCCTCGAAATCATTCCTTGTGCTAATCTCGCCGTAGCCATAACATCATCATGAGATTTGTGTCTTGGGTTTCCCATCGAATCACTCATTGTCTCATCGGTATTTATATCATCCCCGGTATTATTATGCTCCACTGTTCCGATATCTCCAATGTGTTCTACTTCTACTTCATCTTGATCCACAAGCATATCATCAATGTCTCCGTCCACGCCAGTGCCCCCACCCCCATCTGCATCCACATCTACATCTACATCTCTATTTTCCAACATCGCCTGAAAGGAATCCGTATCATGTTCATGATGCGCGTCAAAATGCGGATGCGGAGAATGAGATGTATGTGTGTAATCCATGATTTGAGGGTCTATCTGTAGGTAATCTGTTGCAGAATGTCTATGCGATGGGGAATGAGAATGAGCTTGAGCCTGAGCCTGAGCCTGAGCTTGAGATTGTGTACGAGTTTCTGCGTGATGAAGTTGCATTTGGGAAATAGGTGGTTGATGTTGTTTGAGGTGAACAATGGGATTACTGTGAAGATGAGGAGAGTGAGATGGTAGTCTGCGGTTAAGAACTTGTGGTGATACAGATGTACTGGTGTGGTCATGATGGTGTTGGATTTGCTGGAAATCATGCTGCAAATGGGAAGGTTGTGATTGTCGATCATGATGTTGATGAATATCTCGATGGTGATCGAGTTGTTGTTGCTCGGGTAAAGATAATATGTTTGCATCTGTTACATCCTGACTTTTAGGAGGAGATTGGCGGGCTAGCTGAGCTTGGTAATCTGGTTTGACAACTGGTGCCTTGCCCAATTCTTTGCATTCTCCACAGTTCTTAATTACTAGACTAACAGTCTCCTTGATTCTAACCCAGTGATATTTCTCGGCGATGATAGCTGTGGTTTTGTTGATTCCTCCATGTTGTAGTACATGTATACCTCGCGCAATCTCGTATTGTTTTTGTGGGTCACTAATGACTTCCTTTCCTTTCAACATGAGCTTGTCCTCGTCCGGTAGTAGTTTGTAGTGTGTGGCCGCGCTACGAAGTCTGCTTTTTTCCGCGCGGTCAGCACCCAATGGATATTCTTTATGTTTCAAGTAGAATTTGATTTTATCGAAGCGCTCTTCACTCACGAAGTCGGAGCCATCAGGCCCTAAATCCCGCCCATATATAATAGCATCGATAAATTGCCCTGGATAGCTCTTGAGATTTCCTGCGCCCTTGACACGTCCGATACGCTTGAACCCTAATGCATCCCAAATGCGACAAGAAGCGACGTTCGTCTCATATACGAGATTGAAAACCGAGTATGTATAGCCGAGTAGTGGAGCCCAGTGAAGGTAGCTTTCGCCAAGTAGACGCCCGACACCTTTGCCTCGTGCAGCATCTGTGACGAGGAATCCGGCATTGCATACGTGGGAGCTACGCCCTGGGTAGTTGGGCTTTATATAATAACTACCTAGACATTCTGTAGCCCAATTCTTGCCTTCGACTACTTCATCTGCGGACTCAATACTACCAAGAAGCATTACTGCACCGAAGTTTTGGAACCAATAAGATGCAAACTTCTCTGGTGGCATAGTGTCAAGCATAGGATATGTATCCCCCAATTCAACTTCCTTTTTGAATTGGTCGCTGAGATATGCGAGAAGTGAGGGAGGTACTCGGTTTTTTGACGCGAAAGGCACGATTGTAGCGATTGTCACTCGGTCACGTAGAGTGACCTGTCGAGGGAAAACATCGAGGGGTAGTGCGGGGTTTGTGTCGTGAGGATCTGGAAAAGGTGCGGACCCTGAAGTTCGGTAGACTGTGGGAGCGCTGGGGTCATCGAGCATGGCAGGCATTTTCAATGCTTATCGGCGATGCGAGGATTAAAGGGGTTCAGGGGTAAACACTGATGATATCGTTAGAACACTACAACTTCTTAATTCGTCCATCTCAAGACGACGAACCCAAAAATAAGAATATCACACCCGCACGATCACAACTGTGGAATTCTCAGGATTATTTGAAAAGCAATATCAAAAAGCTTTCAAAAACTTTGAAGTGTAAGATTTTTATATTGAGATATGTATTCGTTCGTATATGGGGAGTGACGAGATATGCAACTGTTGTTCTGAGAACGACAACTGAAGTTGTCAAGAGAAGGGCGTCGGAGAGGTGGGAGGTGGGGGGATTATGTAAGCGAAGTCATGAATTTAGTAGATCGCCGAGATCGCTTGATTTGTGAGAAATTCATCAATACAACAGCCAATTTGTATCAATTTTAATCAATGCCTGAATATTCGGGGTTTGTTCTTGGAATTGCTTTGATTTACTCTTCAGATTATCCTAATAACAGCTGCCGAAGGCCAACAATTCCATTCTGTTGCGAGCATACAGACTCACACCTGAAAAGCCATGGTTGAGCTAAGGTTAGCATCAGTGTCGCGAGAGCATGATCCACTTTACGACGGTGATTGGAATGCTTTATAGACCTGCAAAGCTCCTTCCACTGATTGGATGGTTCCAAACATCACAGTCAAGAGAAGGACCCAGATTGCAACCCAGAGCGTATACCATTGCACCCGCTTCCTCCTATGAAACCTCCATTGTTTGATGGTACCTGGCTCTGCCTCATCGAAAAGCTCTTTTAAGGTGGACAGCCTTTCGCCCCAGTATTTGAAGTTTTTTTTTTTTTTTTTTTTTTTTAAATACGTCTGTCTTCCGCCCGGAGACGGCCGCATTGGATCGCTTTTTTTATCAAGCCTGTGCGAAGTCGTGACTTTCTTGAACTACCTTCTACAGTCCTTATCATTTTGAGGGAATAAAAGCGCTAGGCTGCGAACAGTTTCCTGTATGAAGTCCGCTGGAAATATAGTGCTTCTTAAGTTAGCTATAGCCTACACGGGGCTTCAAAGAAACAAGCTCTTAACAAACTTATTACTGCATTGACATTCCAGAAAAGAAGCATAGTGAAATACTGCTAGCCGTCTATTACCATCCATCAATCGAAGGTGGTCCATCATAGTTCAAGTCCACTCTATTTCAATCCCAGAAATGCGCTCAAGGTTTTGAGCATTGAATCCCTTCTCCAACTTCACGTCATCTTGCCCCGGTTGTGACTGAAATGATAGGATTAGAAAGTCCGACAGAGAACCGGAAGTCCAGACTAGCTGTCGTCGATCTGGTGTGGTGTGCGAAGTCCCTCTAAATGCCGTCTATATCCTGGAGCTTCTTTGGTCCAAAGCTTTTGTACTGAACGTCTGGATTGATCAACTCTGCATTGACCACCAAAATCTTCAAGAACGTCAAGACCAGCTAGACATGTTACCACGAATCAAGAATTATGCGATCAGTATCTTGTTGCCGTCAGAAATATATCCAGATCGTGAGCCGGATGTATTGGTATATCGAGGAAAGGCAAATCTGACCAACTATGTATTCACATGTAGATATGATCAAGATTGCTTCACTTTATGGAAGACAACAGCAGGATGTGATTTATGCTTAAAGGACAAAGCATGTCTAACAATTGTTTCACATGGCTTTGCGGACGCCTCTGGGACAGTACGAGATGCTCCCATTAGAATGGTCCAGTCAGATATTAAGCATGAAGGATGTACTGGACAACGAAGATTCATAATTGGAGTACAATATATAAGAATGGCTAGGCTCAGACTCTGATGAAGTGCGATCAATGAACCTGACAAGTGAAGCACGTCTAACTCGGAAATCTTTGCCTTTCGATTTCAATGATGAGAAATCGATAAATATATCAGGTATTCCAAGTTTAAGCACTTCAGATATTTTACCCTTCACTCGCTTCGATTTCCCGGCAAAAGCCATCGAGTTTGGAAGCGAGTTTGAAAGCTGTATAACAGAAAAAGGTTCATTCACCAACTCTGGAAGCTTTAGAGGAGAGGAAGATTCACCCAACAGGTTTCGGGGTGAATCTACATCACCCCAAGACCAGTCATTATTTCGCCCAGGCTTTCTCTCTCATAAAATCACCCAGTACGAGATGGACCAGAGTGATCACATCGATACCTTTTCTGCTAAATTGAAGGCATAGTAGGAAAAAACTAGACCAGAGATGACTCGTCAGGCAATTGACCTGACTCAGGTCCACAGAAACTCTCAAGCACAGATGCTCGAAAGAATACAATACCTAAGGTTTAACTCATCTGGATACCTAGGTCAGGATGTGTTCAAGATATGCCAACTCTACTACTGTATAGGTAGTGCTACAAGATGACGCAACATATCCGACCCCTTCATATAGATTTGAAACCCCTATCGGTAAATTTAAGCTTATGGTATAAGAATTATGACTAGATAGTAAATGTTTGTCAAATTTTCATCTAAGAATTGCCTGTTTTTGGAGAGGTTGAAGTGTAAGCAGGAATTGGGCCATACGTTTGAGACATACTACAACAAAAGATGGCGAAATTCTTTCGAGAAATACCACAGTAAACGATTGCTGCTAGATAGATAAGGCACTAATATGAGATATTGCCCCATCAGAATTTCACATTATTAATTTCTTACTATTGCACATAAGATCGTAAATGAAGATACTTTTAGCTACTTAGACCAATGTTCGGCTTGTTGTTTTTGGACTAGAGAATCAAGAATTCTGAGTGACCCAACTGAAGCCGATACTTAGATCTAATGCTATACTTCGCATTCTACTAGTTTCAGTGAATATAATTTTGTTAGAAACACTCGGGAAACATGTACTAGGAACCGTATTGACTACGCCACTTGTACCGGTGTTCAGGCTAGTACGTAGCATAACCATATTATAGTAGTATCAAACATTTTATTCAACTTGAACTAATGTACCTGATACCGTAAATGACAGAGTAGTAACGTATGTAGACTGGTGTCAAGTAGTCTGTCAACCTTACGGTGAATGAAGTATGTTCCCTCTCAGCTTTAGCGATTTGGAACGAAATCATTCTGGAGTGAATAATTCTCTGAAAGAGATACGGCGTTTCAACTTCACTTCAATATAGCATCAATATGCACCAAGTGCGATTCTGAATGATAAACATGAACAAAACACCTGACTATAAAATACGTTTCGGGCAACGATATAGAATTTTTCTTATCTTGACCTCTATCGGTATGCACCTTGTTTAATATCTCTGATATACTACATACCGAAGTTTCAAAGCTCAACATTTGGCAGGATTCACATACGACTTTTACTCCATCCCTCTATACTACGGTCCCAAGTTCGTTTAGGGTGATACACTCACTCAATATTATCTGCCGTACTCGGACTAGCGCGCTCAAGAAAATCAAACAATATAGATACGGTTGACCTCCAGACGGGTTCCAGATTGGTTAAATACAAAAAAGTATCCCATGAATCCACGACTTCTTCTTCTTGCAAAACCACCATCTTCCAGATCTGAACTCTTCTCATCCAATCCAAAACAACCTCATCATCTTTCACTTTCAATCGAAACTGCAAAGTACTATTCTAATACAATAGAAAAGAGGAATATCAAACAATCACTTCTTACCAAACCAAACAAACTCTATCTACCAAGATGTCGGCACCATTCGGCTGGTCAGTTCTAAATCATCCCAATATGGTGACATTCAGACGGCCAAATTACACAAGACTTACTACGAACAACGGGCCAGTTCCATGCAGAACTTGTAAGAGATCGATTACATGCGAAGGATTCGTCTGCGAATGCACTGATTTCGAATACTACTGTTCTGAATACTGCAGGTCCCAGCATTGGAGTTTCTGCATATCCAATATTTCCAAGCATGTCGCTCGCCCTTCACCTCAGCACAAACTCGCACTTTACTTTCCACCCAATAGCGAGAACCCTAATGTATTTTGGTGTCCCTGTCCTGTTATCAACCAGAACCCCTGCATTCCATTCTGCGACAGCTGTATTGTCTGCGAAAGCTGTCACGAATGTCATGATGCTGACATCCCACTGTGTGCCCCCCTTTTTGCTCTAGGAGCAAACACTACCGCAAATTTACAGGGTGATCTTATTACCTGGGTAATTTCACGACCAGGAGAAGATTTTGAAGGGTGGACACCGGGTACCGTCATTGGCTTGGAGGCCGGAAATTCTCTCAATCAATGCAGCGAGAATATGTGTATTCAGAAACTCACAGGATGGGCAAGAGGTTGGGTCGGACCATATGTGATGATTGGGGATTCGTGGGCTGATTGCAACGGGAAGACGATGACTAGAGACGTCAACATGGATGATATGCAAACGGCGATAAAGTTTTTCTCCACGACAACACGCAAAGATTTGGTTGCTGCGGAAGCAGATACTGCAGAACGCAAGGAAAAGAGTCTCTTCGAGATGAATGATATTCTAAGTCGTTTATTGAATAAAAAATAATTTTCCATGGGGCTGAGTGGTCGATTTTATGGCAGGTAACTTCGGGAGAGGATATATTGCTCAATCATTCGAACAATGGGTGAATGGGAAGGGGGAGTCAAGGGGTTTATATCACGCGATGGTCTTACATATTAGGCGGTAAAATCAATTGAATATCCTGATCATCCCTCTAGAACTAGTGACTACTTGCGAAATGTTGACAATAATAATTCAGAAAAATATCGTGCCCCGTAATAACTGAAAGTGAAATGTATTGCATCCATTTCATAAAAACAAACCCAACAATAATATGACACCGAAACAACCCTACAATAATTCGAAAATGGAGTTCTTTATATCAGAATTGGGTTTTTGCACTGATCTTCTATCCCCCAAGCACACTCTCTTCACGTCATCATGAAGCTTAGAAAACTATCCACCACAACAAACGTAAATACTCAATACTACGAATGAAATCATAATACATAAAAAGGTTACAGTTCGTCGTTATTCACCTCGATTTTCCAAATCATTTAAGTCTAGCTCAATCTATACATCTAGCGCCATTACACAAGTATTCTCGCTTCCAGAGTTAAATATGCGCCGCAGTTTGTGTCGTGACATGCAATAACTACCAGTATCTCTGCAAGCCAATGCCTAGTATCGTAGCGCACACCGCTTGTGTGAAAAGTGCAGAGAGAATGTGAGATTTTGCTGGGCTTGTGGTTTAACGAACGTGAGATTTAGGTTTTTATATCGATAATAATTGATTCCATGAAGGGTAGTATCGATTTTAAAGAATTCGATGCAGCTACTTGAAAACGTGGCCTCCTCCCAGAATAGAAGTGTGTCGTGAAAGACGTGCCCATGATACTTCTATGGATAACTTTTAGATGATTCCCAATGATTTTTTCGTATCCAAACGGTTAAAGATGTCGTTTCATATTGTCTTTTCTACTTAGGATCGTTCTCATTGAAGCTAAATCGAGTCATACAACTGAATATCCGAGTAGCCAGTGAGGAAAAAGAACGATATGATAGAACAATAGAAATATCACGCACATATCTTATCTCCTGAAATCAAAATCCATCGAACCAATTGAGAATGCAGTTAGTTGGTATGGCAGAGCTGGAGTGACCATTATGAAATCTTTCATTGGCTATTTACCGAGTCGCCCCCTGTCATGCATGAGATCTCCAACAGTCACCAACAACATCAAAAGAGTTTACTCGTAATAGCTGATGATGTTTCATAGTAAGCTTGAGAGCTCTAGGAATAAGTGCTTATGTATTCATGTAACTTCAACCGCTGCGCCTCGAAACTTACGAGGAAGATCGAAAAATGTCTTTCTTCAGAGTCTTTATATACTGTGGAGATGCACATTTCCAAAACCATAATCAGAAACCCTAAACTGTCAAACTTGGAACGCGTTTATGGAAATCCACCACCTATAACTCTTCTATCCCAACCTAGATCCCTTATTCTGAGATTATCCTTCACTTGAACCCACCATGCCCCCCACACTTCGTACAGTCGCAACTTTCGAAGAATTTAGCCTTGTAGTGGACTGCATGTGGGTATCGTATGCTGATCCCTACAACCCATTTCTTGGCCTCATTGTTCCGATTAAAGAACCTACCGCCGAAGGAGTAGCGACTGCAGTCCGGGGGATGAAGAATCGATTCTGGGAATCTCATAAAGCAGATAGGGATAGTTTTTGGGTGTATATTGTTGATGAGGATGATCACGGAGAGGATGCTGGAAAGGTTTTGGCGGGAGCGAATTGGCTATTTCATGAAGCGAGTCCGTTTGGGGAGAAGAAAGATGGAGAAAATGGCGAATATGACAACAATCATGGCAATAAGGGTAATGAAAATGGTGACGGGGAGACAACTGAAGAGGAAGACATTAGCCTTGCATCTTGGTGGCCCGAAGGCGAAGCACGTGAGTTTGTGAAGGCGATTCTTTCCCAAGTATTTGGAATGAGAGCGACAAGGATGACAAGACCTCATGCTCGTGAGTCAACTCTCTAAATCACTTCTATTTTTCTTAGGAAGTCTTCATACTTGCCATCTTTTTCCTGCTAATGTTTCCAGAACTCTCCATGATGTTTACCCTCCCTGATCACCGTGGTCGTGGTTACGGATCTTTACTCATGGAATACGGAATGTCCAAAATCTCAGAAATGGATGTAGAAGCACTCGTAGAGGCCACCGCTGACGGAATTTCTCTGTATGAGAAATATGGCTTACGAACCATTCATGAGGTGATCGTAGATACCACCTACAAGAATGGAAAACCAGGATTTATCTGGCGTAAGATGGCACATGAGTGTAAAGGGAATGCTACGTGGTGGATGTGGAAACCAAGACCGAGCGATGGAATACTTTATACACCGGAAATGGAGTTACCGTGGGAGAAGAAGGAAGAGAGTTTAGGTCGATAAATGTGAGATGTTTGACTAAAATACGTTTGAAACTTAGAAAGTTGCAAGAGGAGAGGATTGGGTCGAGTGATCTGAATATTCCGTCTCTCTTATTTTGTTCAAAGGTCAATTCTAGAGACAAGATGTGAAGCTGTAGATTAGAAATGGGCAACTTTGTTACTTCGCATAGCCACAGAAGAAAGGTCGTTAAAGTGGAAGTAATGGTATTGAGCTTTAGATACCTACCAATATATCCACCAGTAATTTGATTCTTCAGATGCACCCGTCTCTCACTGTTCTATCAGAGGATCAACATCGCATAAATTCAAGGTATCTATCACCCTCGCTAACCTCTTTCCTGGACGAAAGTTCTCCTCGCAGTCTGCATCTTCTTTGTAAGATAGAAGTCTAAGACAGGAGTCAGTACGAAAAGTCGGGTTCTTCAAGGACATTTTTCTCTATAGAGAAGAGTTCCAAGAGCTAGGCCTATTTTCATCTTTTATCAGTAAATTTGTAAGCATTGTTAAGCACAGCACACTCCACAGAACCGTACAAGCACACAAAAACTCCCCAAGTTCCTGCACGAACCACACTTGGCTCAACCTCGGACTCGGAATAACCATCCCCCTTCTCCGATCGCCCAACCACAATTCTCAAAACCTCAAAACACATGATCTTGTTGCAGTTCGAGAGCTTCTTGTTGCATATCTGAAATAGCTGATTTCGGAATTCCCAGTCAATTTATAAACTTTGTGGTAGGCAGGTAGATTTCAAGAAAGATCTCCAAGTTTTATTCTTTTTGGGAAAATTTTTGAGAACTTGGAATTTTGCTTCAAGGTTGGCTTTGATTGAAAGAATAGGCTTTGTTGATGTCAGTGAACAGGTTTCCTATCATTTAAACAACTTTTTACTGTAGAAGGAGTTCATTTTGTGGTGTTGGAGGTTGATGAAGGAAAGGGGGGAAGGGCCAGATTTCTTTGTGATAGTTGACATAGTTTGTTGCTTATTGGGGGTATGAGAGATGGATTGGATGATGGCATCTATAACAGCTTGGTTTGTCTCAATACTGCATCCAGAATCTTGAGATTGTAGATGTAAGTACAGGTGAAAGAGGGTGGTTGAGGGGAGATATGCCTAGACACTTGGTCACGAACATGAAAGAAAAGCTAGTGACACCTAAGACAAGTCATATCTGGCTTAGTTTCCAAGAATAAAAGAGCATGATGAGAAATCAGAACAGGGAGGAAATCTGCTTACGGTAAGAAGAACTGATTACCCACAAGTTTGCACACTGAAAGCACTATTGTCAATATTGTCAACTTCATCTACATCCAAGCATCAAGATACACATCAAATTTCAATGTTGTAGAACTAAGCGAGAAGGAGAACATAAAGGAACGTAGTACAAGGACAATATGGGCAATTAATATTGGAGGGAAAGGGAAGACACCAAAACCATCACTGACGAAAAGTCACAGTTATCAGATATATAGAACTACAAATCAGAAATTTATTTCTAACATTAAACCCTTACTAATCCTTATTATCAACTTTTTCTCTCCTTTCCCAGAGGATAACCAGCTTTTTTACTTCACCCATACATTTACAAAGCTCCATAACTAAAGCTCCTCGAACAAGCATCTCAAAATTTCCATATTCAGCAGTCCGTATCTTCCAAACTACCATGCCACCATTCTCAACCAAATTTCAACAGTTGCACCACCACAAACAACCTTCCTCCTCCCTCGGAACAACAATCCTCCACTCCCGAACCCTACCCTAACCAACCACAGCTCCCCAAAATACCTAGTTCCCATTCCTTTCCCCCTTGTTGCACATCTTAAAAGTTGATATTCCAGTCCCAAATGACAGAGTGTGCCATCTGGAACACTTCCTTCCAAAAAAAAAAATGTTCGAAAAAGTTGTGAGAACAAGAAAGTTGATTTTTTTTTTCAAGATTTTCGAGATTTGGGAAATTGGAATTTCTGAAGAAAGGGATTGAGAGATGGAGTCTTGTGGGTATGAGAAATCATATTGGATAAACAGATAGGGGGTCAGTTCTTCTTTTTTCTTCTTTTTTTTTGGGAGGGGGGAATAGTTGATTTGGGTTGTGAGATTGTAGGGATTAGTGGAAAAGGGGGGAGAACGTCCAGGTAAATGAGGGGGTTCTTTGAGGGGAATTTGAGGGTTTTGAAAACTTATTTACAATGTTCTTTTGCGTTTGGATGTAGCGCAAGGCTTTAATACTTAATAACAATACTCTGTGCGTGTACTTGAATACTGGAATTAAGTATAGAAAGGCTAAATACACATCTCACCGAATCATCCACTCTCTTCTTTCAACATCCCTTTCCATCTCTCACTTCGCTACTCCCATCTCTTGAACTACTCCCACATCCGCTTAACATACACTTCCCACTCTACTTTTACACCATCAATCCTCCCCCTCCTTCCCCTCCCTTCCCTTCCCACATCTCCAAACTCCCAGACCAACCCCCTAGATCAACTTCTTTCTTACTCTCCTCTTATAATACACAGAAAATCTTCCAAATCGTCACGATCTCAATTTGATCAACGGAACAGCTTCATGATACTTCAATCTCATCTCTTACCGCATTGAACTGTTCTCCAAATAAGTTACAGCCGACCATAATTTCTCACATTCCCACATTTCAATTTCACATTAGTAACGAATGCAACTGAAGTTAGGTCCCCGACGTGCCTATCACTGACAAATCTTACCCATACATATAACCCAAAGGACACTCCTATTATAACATCACATCCAGCTTAATCACAATTACATATATCTCCAACACAACTATCATTACTAGAGCTCCATTCAAAATCATCACCTCGCTCTACTACTAGAGCGAGAACTCTGAGTGTACATGCATGAATATAGCACATGAAATCATCAAGTCAAGATCAATATAAACAGAACTTATGCTAAATTATCTACATCATTACAACTAACTAAAAAAAAGTACCCTCATATCATGTTCATCGCCAAATCTCCATTTGCATACACAAAAAGAGGTATCATGTCATATCATACTACTCCAGCCAATCTTTCCTATTCTAGACATACCGCAGAATAACAAAACAAAACAAATAGAACCGTATCGACAGATATGTTTGACAGACAGACAGACAGACTTCCATTCATCCGTCTGTCTGTCAATCCAGTTTGCCATTCCCACCATGTGTATGCCCATCCTATTTAATCCACCCCATTCCCAGCCCCCAAAAGGTATAGAGCGGTATAGTACAATATGATAGAAGGTATCCGGCATCCAACTCCAGAAATCCAGACAAGTCATTAGTGAAAGCGTCATAAATCAACCAAGTAAATCTACTTCCTCCCTCTTGGTACAAATATCCTCTCTCTCCTCTCCCTCATCCTCAGCTTCATTTTCTTCCTCCTCCAAAAATCCTAATCCACTATCAAATCTTCTTCTCTTCTTCTTCCCACTAGCTCCCACACCACCACTTGATCTTCTTCTTGCCATTGCCGCATCCAGATACTGACCTTTTCTGACAACCGGGGCTTTGATTTGCAGATTTCTTGTGAATTCTCCAGCTTCCGTCTCACTGGACTCATTCTCACTCTCCATATATCCCTTTCCGAGATCCATGACACTAGAAAGTTGTTTTCTCATTCCATCAACTATTTTCTTTCCTCTTCTCTTCTCCTTGCTGACTAGTCCCTTCAATTGTTCTGCGCAGTTCTCAAGATCCTCGTTTTCGGTCTTTAGATCTGAGTTTTCTTGTCGCAAGTTCTCAACCGCTTTTTGAGTGTTCTTCAGAATGCGTGTTGTTCTTTCCAGTTCTTCCTGGAGCTCCGTTATTCTCTCATCGCGTTCTGTGAAATCCTCGTTGATTCGTCGATCAAGGAGAAGTATTTGTCCATCTTTCTCATTGAGAAGATCCCGGAGACTGGCAGAAGCGCTCAAAGCAGCTGTTAATCTTGTCGAAAGTTCACCCACAATCATATTCTTCCCTTCAAGCTCCATGGCAAATGCATTTGCCCTGAAAATTTCGTGTTGGAGTTGATCGTCTAGGTTATGAATTCCACGTTTCAGATCATCCTCGACGACTTTGTGCTCCTTTTCGATTTTCTCAACAAGATTCTCCAACCCAGAAACCTCACTTCGATAACCATTCAGCGCGCTTTGGAGGCGTGAGTTTGAGGTTTCGTTCTCGGCGAGTTCTTTACTCATTCTTGAGACAGCGGTTGAAACAGCGGATAGTTCCTTTTGAACATCTTGCAGGGCATCAATACGAGCGGCCAGTTGTCGTCTAAGAATGACTTCTTGTGCATGATACTGATCGATGGTTTCATCTTGTTCCCTTGTCTTCTCGACTAAATTCTTGAGACGTCCCAGCAACATACTCAAAAGTTTGTCATTTTCGAATCCTTCAGCTTCTTCCCCAGGATTGAGATATTCGAACTCGAGTCTTGCGTTGTGGAATTGTTCGGAAATAATCTTGATGGTGGCTTCCGGGTCTATGGAGAATCCTAAAGAGGTCACTTCGTTTGAGAGAGCATTGAATGATGCCTCCTTCTCAAGAGCCTGAGCTTGAGCAATAGTAAGAGTTGTAAGAATTGAATCAAGCGCAGAGTCGAGAGATGAGCTATCATGAGATTGATCGGATGGGATGTATGACATCAACTTTTGGGAAAGACGATGTTCATGGTCTTTATTCAGTGCCAAGGTGGAAGTAAGATTCTTGATCTCGGATTGCAAGTGGAGAAGTTGAGCTTCGAGCTTTTCATTGAGAGGATCCGGGAAGTTAGCTTGCGTCGACGTTGATTCATGGAAAAGCTTTTGCGAAGATGTATCATCTATTGTGGCAGGTGGTGATGGAGGTGGAATATTGTGCGCATTTGTCAGGTCATCTGAATTGGAGAAAGGACCGCCAAAAGTTATTATCTCATGGTCGTCATATGAAGAGTCGACCACCATGTCAGTATCATCATGTCTATTAAAGACATCATGATCTCCCGCCACACTCATACTGATACTGTGATCATCATCGTCATCGAAATCAAATGGATCCTGCGTTCCAATTTGCCAGTCATGTTGAGCGTTCGAACGTTCTTCCTTTCGTGATAACTCTGCTTTTAGCTCCTGGATCTCTTGTTCCATTTCTTGAAACTTCTCCATGATAACAGGGTTTGCACGAATGGATGTGCCTGCCTCAAATACTAATTGGCTTGCAGCGTCATGCTCATCCTGGATACACTGCAACTCTTGATCCTTTTCCTGCAATTCCTGCTTGAGTCGAAATATTTCTGACTTTCTTGCTTTGGCCTCATGTTTCTTCTCCCAGTCAATCTTGTTGGTCTCCTCACTTAGTCGATTTCTTTTCATACGCCTAGTAACTCTGCCATCCAACACTTGTCGTAGTGGGGCAAATTGGAATTCTCCGGAGAATGGCTCGTTGTCCTGCCGACGATCCAGTAGTCGCTTTACAGGTGCTGAATGTCGACGGTTTGATCTCGCAGATGAGAGCGATGATTTTCGAAGGAATGGTGTCAGGCCAGAAGAAGATCCCTGAAGAAGGTTTGAACCTGGATCGGAATATCTTACCTTCTTCTTAGGTTTGCTTGCTCTGGGTGTTGCGGGTAAAGGTATTGATACCTCGATCATAGACGGCGTTGAAGCTCGAGAGGGTGATCGTGATCGTGTCTCTGGACCAACACAACTTCTTCTTTGTCTTCGTAAAGCAATAGGTTGATCAACCTCCACGGTCATGGTTACGTCGTTCTCCGCCATACCCTCGATGTATGAGTTTTCACCTTGATCGACAATTGATATGTTTGTTGTCTCGCCGGAAAGCAAGGTGAATACTGTACAGTGTATTGCGTATGGAATTAAGGAAATGCTCGATGCTTCATAGAATCAAAAGCAAAAATACAAAGCAAGAACTTAAAGGCAACATGGGTTGAAATAATGCCAGAGAGAAAGGGTCGAGTGAATTTGGGCTTGAATATGAAATGACATGCGAAATCAAATCAAGATGAATTTAATTGTTTACATCCTACCGCATTGGGATTAGCGTCGTAGCTATTTCCTGTGGCACCCCACTGTATCAAAAATTGGTTGGATGGTAGATGGACAACGGGGCCAAATTGTATATGGCCACGACAAAAGAGCGTGGTACGGTACATACAGTACAGCATGGTGTGTTGACTCATGAGTGGAGAGCGAAAGGGTCCAAGGTAGTATGGCTCGATTATGGAATTTCGAGAACTCTTCCTCAATGGTAATGTTTGGCCGTTGCTGCAGGGCTGCAGCTGGATCCACGACATTAAGAGCATGGGGTAGAAGCTTTCAACGACTCCACCAGCATTTCCGGACGCTCAATGTCGAATCCTTGTGCAGAGATTGTAAAGGGTATTTCGCTGTTGATGATATGGACGCATTTGAATCGAACGAGCCCATAGGAAGAGAGCGGAAGTGAAGAAAGATTCAGAAACAAGCTTGATTTCGTTGGTGGTGGTTCCTTATCCGATCGGATCAATGCCGGATCATTAACACTCAGCGAGATTCTGAATAACTGATTGAGCCACAATGGGAGTCCGTTGGTGGGATGTTGCGTCCGTCGTGTTGAACTAAGTGGTTTGGACGTACCTCCGTTGGCGTGGGATATTTTCCTGCAGAAATGTCGTACATTTGCTAAAATTCTACCTGGCTGAACTTCCAGCTTTGAATAAAAATGCAAATGCCTTCATTGGAGCAATTCTTCGCATCAAAGAAAAGTTTCTCTCCCATAGGGCTGCCAATCTCCTTTGCCTACACTCGCAGGTCCACTGCATACACATGCATCCATATTCGCATTCTACGTTCTAATCTTCTATTATTAAACTTTGCCAGAAATGAGGGTCAAAATTCTAGATCACATGCCGAAGTTTCTGTAGAAGAGTACATACAGTATTTGTTGGCATTAGTGCTATATACTTGAGTGATGGAGGCCCATCTCGCTCCTGTACACAAAAAAAGAGACGGTATATGTATTCCTCTTTCTACTCTTGCTTTCTCCATGTTGCTCGAGAAGAATGTTTCTCTGAGTTCGAAATTTCGCATCCTCGTTTTCTCTCAGTTGATCTAAACTCTATGATTCTTGATATACGATTGCTGCTCCACCAAGATACATCTCTCCATCATTGCAAGTATAACATTGGTATATTGTCTCCTGTTGAGGAAGCTAGACGGTTTTTGTATTCGATCCATTCAGCACGAATTCTGTGGGATTTGATAACAAGTACTAATTACAGTCCTAGCCATTCTGGGCCAATTGCCCCTGTTATTGTTTGCGATCGCTTCATGAGAGAACAGGCTGTAAACAATTATATGATGCACTGGGTATAATGACGAAAGCAAGTTTGCAGGTAGGAATGCGGGGCTCAATCTTTGGCGGCATCGTTGAGTTTCTGCTTGAGTGCACCTCTGCGCAAAACAGGTGTGGCATTCAGAGAGAAAGCATTATGGGTCGATGAAATAGTAAAGGGGTTGATTCGATACAAGCTCAAGATTTGTCACATACATCTCTCTCCCTGAAAAATACAGGTAAACACCATCCTAATCTTGCCCAATTGGCTCAATTAATCACCTTGAAGCTTGTACAAACTCAAAACCCTTCAAAAATCTCACAATACCTTTAATGCTCAACCCCCCAAATGATCTTTTTAATACATATTAGTAGATAAGATACATAAGGGCGTATTATATTGACCGCCGGCAATTTCCCTTCCAGTCTGCTTCAAAACTCGTAATTTTCAGAAAGGTGTCGAGATCACAAGATTGACCAGCATCTAGAATAGTACCACCTACCGATTCGGGTTAGCTAGTGAGATGAGGCTGACTGCAGATTGATTTCTCTTACCCCTAAATGAAATTTTCAACATCAGAATCGTGCTTTGAAACTTCGATGATTGAAGTCATACGGAACAATGACAGACACTGAGATGAACGACGTCTTTCCTGGCCCTTTAATTGAGCCTCATGATCTGAGTCAACTACAGTATCATATCACCTTATGCGACTTTGGTGAAAAGGTGCAAAAAGCTGCTAATGCGGCTTATCCGAATGATGAAAATAGTAAGTAATACCAAACACTTAACATCTAACTCTATGTGAACTATTGATTGCCTCGATGTTCAAATTTTCGAGAAAATCCTGTTGACTGGAAGCTCTGTAGTCAAATATCCTCGAGTTTACGCTCTTCTATTATTGTGGGAGGACGAAGACCCGTATCTGCCTGTTTCGCAAGAAGTCCACGAATTAGGAATTGTTCTAGCTTCTATTTACAACTTCGAAGTCGAGACCTATCTTATTCCCAGCGAGGGAAGCCACAAAAAATTAAACCAAAGAATTTTGGACTTTGTTGAATTGGGTGGAGATAGTGCGGAACACCTGAAGATTGTTTATTATGGTGGTCATGGCATGCTGGCTCATAATCGGCAGCCGGACTGGGTGAGGTAAGTGATCAACAAACATTTTCTACGATACGCTTTCAATCTTGTATTTGACACATCTCGATTTTCCGAACTTCTAGGTGTTCAAAATCCTTTCCGTCTTTGGAAAGCTTCATCAAGTCTGTGACTACAGAACTATTGGGCACACTGCTTGACGAATTTCCCATAATTTCTCCTTCAAGCTAACAGTTCATGCAATTAGTCGCTCTGATCCTCGAGACCCTAGTTTTAGAACGGTAAAATGGGGCGGCATTCAAAATTCTTTGGAACAAGCAAAATCCGACGTTCTACTCTTGCTTGACTGCTGCTCATCAGGCACTGCCAACACAGGAGATGGTTGCGGGACTACAGAGCTCATTGCTGCTTGTGGTTTCAATAATTTTGCAAATGGCGTTGGTCGCCATTCGTTCACTCATGCCTTGACAACAGAACTACGCCTGTTGAGCTCATATCCGAAGTTTACCGCAGCGGTCCTGTACAACAGAATACTATGCCGACTACAAAACTGGATGCCTGAAGGTAGAGAATTGCAGAAAGCTCCACTGCATGTTGTTCTTACTCAGAACCAAGCTTTACCATCCAGCATACAACTTTCAGTAACCCCAAAGCCAAAGCCGGAATCGATGACATTGCAAAGTCCTTTGCAATCACTGGGATCGCCAAGCCCCGATTCTTTTGCGAGCAATGAAAGGACAGATTCTGATCAAGATTCTGATTCATCACCCATTTCAAGCCTTCTTTCTGCCGATGAACAATTTCCGAGGATCTTACTGAGTGTGAGACTCAAGGAAGATATGGTTCCAGAATTGTCTGCTGATCTCTTCAGTGAATGGCTTCGCATGATGCCTGTTGTTGCCAACTCTATTACTGTTGAAGCTGGATTCGACAGCTTCTCAACATTAATATTGGTTTCCATGCCGACACCAATATGGGTCTGCCTTGGAAAAGATCCGGCCTTCAATCTTGTAGGTATCATTAAGAAAATGCCAAACATAAATATAGTGTCCAAAAAAACTTCATCGCCACTGAAAGTTGCTGAAAACGATAATTATCAGTCTTCGAGGACTAAAAAGCAACCACCAGCCCGTATGAACGATAAATTTCCTCCTTCAGCCTTTACAAAGCAAAAACCAATGCAAACACCATCTTCTTATGACTCTGACTTCGATGAAATCAGATCCTATTCTTCTATACTGTCGGATTATCAAAAGTGGAAGGGCAACATACCAGGCAGAGGAGAAATTTGAACCGAATTTTGCGCCTAAAATTGACGAAACTTCGATCGAGAAATCGAGGAGATTATCTGCCTATAATGATTGTTGGCCGACTGGTCATCATCATTACTCGCAAAGTGGCTCCTCACAACACCCTTCCAAGCACTATTCTTCCTCGCAATATCCTTCCTCGCAAAGTGGCCCCTCGCAATATGATCACACCCAACGATATTCCTCGTAACTCTTAGGTCATATGGTTAGTACCGTATAGGTATACATAGATTATGAAGTAATTATGAGTCAATATTATGTTGTTCGTCTCCACACAGGCTACTCTCAAAAACTGTAATGAATACTATAGCCTTTTTTCGGATTGACTGTATAGCAAGGTCTACAGTCAAGGTGATCTAAGCTTATTTGCGTCTGTTCTAAAGCTTAGCTTTCCCATAGATGTCCTATAGGCATCATTTTATATGCAATAATGATATAGGGGGCTTCACTACTTAAATATGTTGCGAAATTTTTGTAGTAATTAAACGGATATAATAGTCTCTGAGCGTGCATATCGTTATCATTCGGGCTTTTGTTGGATTGAAACAACTTTACTCAATCCATAAAAATGAGCGAAAATGCGAGAGAAAGTTTTGAGATATAATT
Source organism: Botrytis cinerea B05.10 (assembly GCF_000143535.2). Lineage (NCBI taxonomy): Eukaryota > Fungi > Ascomycota > Leotiomycetes > Helotiales > Sclerotiniaceae > Botrytis > Botrytis cinerea. Next base: position 2,546,179 of record NC_037311.1, read on the forward strand.
CCCGACGCAACATGGCCATGGGACTTGTAGTTTGGACCATTAACGGTGCATCAGAAGTTTGTGCAATCCTATTCTCACATAACTATACTACTCAGTAGCGGAGTACGAACCGGAAACTTTCCCTGTGTGACATTTGTGAGACTTGAGATGTTCATCTATACGATTGTAGAATGGGAGATGAGTACTTACAATGTAAATGAACTTATTCGTAAGAACGTTGGAATTCTCGATTATGGATTTCTGGCAGATGTTACCCGCGATCAGTTCTGAAAATAAATTGAACAGTGACTAATTAAAAAGTACTTAACACGGAAGCATCAGAAAACTAAAGAGTGAAGCCAGAAAACGGTAGTCTATAAAGAGGAACCGATCTCGGAAGCGAGATAGGGGGCAGGAGCGCCAAATTAATGAGAAATTGGCGAGGCACTAAGTACTAGATTTCGGATTTTTGCTTCATTCAACAATGTCGTATCACTATCACAACAAATATCATATAGGACTAGAGTATTCATTATGAGTCAACGAACCATTACTGTAAGCTTTAAATAATTGATGGAAGAATTTGTCCAGTCTTTTTGTTGGAAAGAGATAACATTGGCAAAATTGATATCTGGATTCTAGAGACACATTTCAATGTCCGTTGAAGCTTCAAAAATGCACATAAAGAGCATGGATTATTATTATCTAGGCGAAGGACCCAAGATTCATCTAATACCAACCCCCTATTAATCATACATATACGGAAAAACTGACTTCTATGGATAACCCACCCCCACTTTCCCCATATGTATAGATTCACCCCACCTCCTCGAAATCAGGCTGAAGACACATTTACCCCTCCTTCCTCATATGACCTCACCAATTTTCTTCTCGTAAAGGAAATCTCTATTTACATCATCTTGAACATTTTTCACCCTCATCTAAAATCCTTCATTCTCCAACTATCGAAACGAAAATATCAAAATGCCTCTCGATGCAGATTTCGAATTTCTCCCCTTGGGAGCCATCATCCAAAGCTTCCTCGTCCCCACAAAAGACAAATCGGTGAATATCGTCCAATCATTTCCAACCGCAGAGCTCTATCAAAAACACAATCAGCCGTTTTTTGGTGAGACGATCGGAAGAGTCGCGAATCGTATCTCGAATGCGAAGATCAATTCTCTGAACGGAAAATCTTATACTCTTGCGCAGAACAATGGGGTGAATGCTTTACATGGTGGTGTAAAGGGATGGGGTAAACGTGTTTGGGAGGGCCCAAAGTTGGTGGGATTGAAAGAAATCCCGGGGGTTGAGGGATTGGTGGGAGGTGAAAGTGTGCAGTTTACGTTGAGGGATGAGGATGGCGATGAAGGCTACCCGGGAACATTGGATGTTAGTGTGGTTTATACTACTGGAAAACAACAGGTCGATGGTAAGGAAGTCAGAGTGTTGGGTATGGAATATGAAGTCAAGTTGGTGGATGATGGAAAGGGGGTCGAGGAAACAGTTGTCAATGTCACAAATCATTCGTGAGTAGTCTTTGTCTAACTCAAATAGTTTTATTTTCTCAGAACAGACCCGACTAATATCATAATAGGTATTTCAACCTCGGTGGCAAATCGTCAATTGAAGGTACCCAAGTCACATTATGTACCAACGACTATCTACCAGTCGACGATGGAGGTATTCCTACCTCCGGCCCAAAGCCATATGAGAGCATTACACCTAATAAGGAATTTACACTGGGCCCCGAGGAACCAAATGTTGATGACTGCTTCGTCGTAGATGCGGAATCTGAATCCACTCCCCTTGATACACGATCCTCGCCTCTCACTACATTAGTCAAAGCTTCTCATCCAGACACTGGCATCCATCTGGAAGTCTTGAGTACCGAACCCGCATTCCAATTTTATACTGGAAAATACATCGATGTACCAGCAGTTGAGGGACTTGAGGCTCGAGGGGCTAGAAGTGGATTCTGTGTTGAGCCAAGTCGATATGTGAATGCAATCAACGAGGAGAAATGGCGAGGACAAGTATTGCTCAAGAAGGGACAAGTTTATGGAAGTAGGATTGTTTATAAGGGGTGGTCTGAAGTTTAAACAGGGGAACGGATGGTCGATATCATTGGGTGGATTTTTTGAAGCAACATTGCACGGCCAAAACTTAGCATTTGACTCGGACTGACTTGATTTGAGCGTTCGTTAGCAGAATACCATAGCATATTAGGATTCCCATCCCGAGTCAGATCTGGCGGCATGCATGACATGTGAGGAATCCGGTGAAACTTGGGATTTTACCTGAGTGTTTCTTCGTTTGCACTTATTGTTCGAGTTCGAGTTCGAGTTCGACTTCGACTTCATGTTCATTTGAACTTCAAGACATGCCGAGAACAGTCACGTGTGTTCTATTTTCGGAGTTGGTGAAAAATACCTCGGTATCCGGATATCAACGCTAAATGCAACCGGTAGGATTTCACATGTCAGATACGATGTATTGACCAATCATATGAGAGGAAATCGTAAGACAGAGTACACATGAGGTGTTTCCGGAAGGCAGGTGATAGCATTTGACTTGTAGAAGATGGAGAAAATCCGGGGTGAAGAGAGTTTAGATGCAATATGAAATTGGTTTGGTAACGGAAGACGGAGTGGAGTGCAGCTGAATCAAGAATTGCATGCGATGTCTGTTTGAAGTGAGTGTGACATGTGAAAGAGAAGCTTGCTTGTCAGACCAAAGCGAGTAGCATCTCCGAATAGTTAATAAAAACAACTCGTTCTTCACACCTCACCTACTTTATTCCTCTCCACTTACTTTCTTGTTTTTATTACTATTTAGAATCAATATATCTACATCGTAAGACTTACAGCAACAAATCATCCCATACGGACCAACACATATAGAAAAATGTCGAAGACGTTCAGCCAGAGTGATGTTGCATCGCACAATAAGCCTGATGATCTCTTCATTGTCGTAGATGAAGATGTCTATGATCTCACCAAATTCCAAGACGACCATCCAGGCGGCAAAAAGATCCTTACAAGAGTTGCCGGCAAAGATGCTTCGAAACAATTCTGGAAATACCATAATGAAGGTATTCTCAAGAAATACAAGGCAAAGCTACAGGTGGGATCATTAGACACAAAGAAAGCCGCAGCTCCACCAACACCCCCTGCGACTCCTCCACCAGCAAAAGAAGCAGTCAAGCCACAGGCGGAAAGCGGTGCTGTTGTGCCTGCTCCAACAACCGCTGCGAAGCAGGTTGAGGAGGAATCGGAACCATTGGATCCGTATGGTGATTTGATCCCATTTGCGGATCCATCGTGGTATCAGGGTGTATGTTTTCTTCCAGTCTCGCAAATCTGCGAATTATGCTAATGTGATGATAGTACCACTCACCATATTTCAATGAGACACATGCTGCTCTCCGCGAAGAAATCCGCGAATGGGTTTCGGCCGAAATCGAGCCAAATGTGGGCGAATGGGACGAGGCACGAAAAGTGCCAGAGGAAATATACAAACAAATGGGAACTCGAGGGTATCTAGCTGGATTGATGGGTATGCACTATCCAACTCAATACACAGAGAATAGAATCAAGAGTGTGGCACCTGAGAAGTGGGATTTATTCCACGAAATGCTTCTCACCGATGAATTGTCGCGTGCAGGAAGCGGTGGATTTGTGTGGAATGTTATCGGAGGATTCGGAATTGGTTGTCCACCTCTGGTTAAATTTGGAAAGAAGGCTTTGGTTGAGAGAATTCTACCGGGAATCTTAAATGGTGACAAGAGAATTTGTTTGGCTATCACAGAGCCAGATGCTGGTTCTGATGTCGCGAATTTGACCTGTGAGGCCAAGTTGACTGAAGATGGAAAACATTATATCGTCAATGGCGAAAAGAAATGGATCACTAATGGTATTTGGAGTGATTATTTCACAACTGCGGTTAGAACTGGGAAGGATGGTATGAATGGTGTCAGCGTTCTTCTTATCGAGAGGTCGGCTGGTGGCGTTAGCACGAGAAAGATGGATTGTCAAGGTGTTTGGTCTAGTGGAACGACATATGTTACATTCGAGGATGTGAAGGTCCCAGTTGAAAATCTTATTGGAAAGGAGAACCAAGGATTCAAAGGTATGTTTCGTCGCAATGCCGTCTTTGAAAATATGCTAATAATCCCATAGTCATCATGACAAACTTCAACCATGAGAGAATTGGTATAATTATCCAATGTCTCCGTTTCTCCCGTGTCTGCTACGAGGAATGTGTAAAGTACGCACACAAGCGTCGCACATTTGGCAAGAAACTGATTGACCATCCTGTCATTCGTCTCAAGCTCGCTCATATGGCGCGTCAAATCGAAGCCTCATATTCTTGGCTCGAATCCCTCATTTACCAATGCTCAAAAATGGGAGAGACCGAAGCTATGTTGAGACTTGGTGGGCCAATCGCAGGTCTCAAGGCTCAAGCTACTGTTACCTTTGAATTCTGTGCCAGAGAGGCAAGTCAAATCTTTGGAGGTTTGAGTTACAGTCGTGGTGGACAAGGTGGAAAGGTAGAGAGACTTTACAGAGATGTTAGAGCTTATGCTATTCCTGGAGGAAGTGAGGAGATTATGTTGGATCTGAGCATCAGACAGAGTTTGAGAGTGGGAAAAGCATTGGGAATGAAATTGTAAGAGAGGGAGATGAGTTGAGCCCCGCGCAACGGACTGTAATCTCGTGAGGGTAGAGGGAAGACAAAATGATCTTTTTGTATATTATAAATCGAAGATTGAGGATTTGCGTTTTGGTCGGTGTTGGGAATGGATGGTTCGGCAGATTGTTTGGTTTATAAACGTTATATTTATATTTACAATGCTCATCATTCTGTAATAGTGCACTGGTTCAAAGGGTGTCCCCAAAATCTCAAATATGCCCGTAATAGACGAGGGGAATTCATGGAATTAAATCTGCAGGATAGTATTGTAGATATGCAACAAGAGCTTCACATCTGATTTACACATCTCCAAGAGTGCTGATTTTGTTGTATATCAATAGAATGAATGTCCGAAGTTGCCAATTAGGGAACGAATTTGCAAAGATGAAATTACAGAAGTGCAACAATTTTTGAAACGCTTTTAACACGTGATTAATAGGTTTTGACCATTATTCTGGACTCTGAATCTCGAGTGCTTTTCTTTTAGGCACGAGATGCTTTCTCCATGCGAAGATCATCGACAAAGTCTCCTCGTTGCTCGGGGCAATAGATGATCTGTATAGTTTACTTTGACGATCGCTCAAATGTCTCACATTATCATTGTAACTCGAAGGGCGAGTCCGGATCCTATGTATGCTTCACATGGCAACCAACTCTGTTCTAGACCAGATCTACATGGAACATACGGAGGATTTCGAATTTCTTACCGCCTTTTATGCCATCCTTGGGTTTATACCTTGTTTGAATATTTAGCAAAATGTTCATTTTCTTTTAGGTAAACTTCAATGGGCGAGATTGAAATGTGCGAAATTGGAACCGCAATGAAGTCAGTTGTTAACCTTAACAGCAGGCAAGGCCACATGAAAGTACATGTTGTATGGCAATTCATTCAATATACCCATTCATTATTTCCCCTTGATTCTTCACATGGTGCATTCCGAGTCTCCGCTTTCTTGATCCCTTCGCTCGGTTGGTGGAAACTAGAGGAACGGAACATTCCCCGGTGACCAACACAAATTCCAATTTCTCTAGGAATGCGAGTTTCATTCCGAGAATCTTTCGAAAGTACTCCCAGCATATCAAGAAGCACCTAATGGGTTGGAGGCAACAGAAATCAGTGGCTATAGAAACACTTGGTCTGAGTCTAGTAGTCTCAGAAGTAAATATGAAGAACATAAGAATGTGTTCTAATCCCCGCCTCTTGTAAGCCCATTCTTCCTATTATCTTATAATATTGCTTGTTATTCAGTCACTCGCTTCTCCTCGTTTCGTTTTTCACCTCCTTTGCTTCTTCATACATGTGAAAATAGTCAAAAATGGCAACCTCATCACTCTTTTTGAGATGCCTTATCATCTCCAGTTTCATGACTACCATTACAGCACTTACAGGATACCAGTTAGAGGAGAGCTATAGTGGTAACAGCTTTTTCGATGCGTTTGATTTCTTCACAGACCCAGATCCGACTCATGGTTTTGTTACGTATGTGAGTGAGAGTGCTGCGTCTCAGCAAGGATTGATATCAGTCGGAAGTGATGGAGTCTATATGGGAGTGGATTCCAAAACGATATTGAATCCTAGTGGACCGGGAAGAAATAGCGTAAGAATTGAAAGTAAAAAGAGTTGGACTCATGGACTTTTCATCGCGGATTTGTCTCATATGCCTGGTGGTGCCTGTGGTTCATGGCCAGCAAGTAAGTTATTGACTCAGGTATTTGTTAATGAATCTGAGGCTAACCTGTTCGTACAGTGTGGACTGTGGGGTATAATTGGCCATACAATGGTATGTTGTGCTATATTCATAGGAGTGAGCCAATCGTTAACAGCAGTTATAGGTGAAATCGACATCATTGAGGGTGTGAATAGCCAGAACCACAATCTCATGTCTTTACACTCGTGAGTCTCCCTGCAAACCGCGAGCATGACTTTGGGGTATCTTCGCTAATACGAATAAATAAAGTGGACCAACATGCTCAGTCGCTGGCTCGGGACAAACTGGTACTCTTCAAAGCGCCAATTGCAACAACTTCGCCAATCCTGTCGGCGTCGGTTGCGGAATCAGTGATACACGTACCAACAGCTATGGAAGAGGATTCAATCTCAATGGCGGTGGTATCTATGCCATGGAATGGACCTCGTCCCATATCCGCGTCTACTTCTTCCCAGCTGGGACAGCACCCGCAGATATCAATGGTCCCAATCCCGATCCAAGTAAATGGGGAACTCCAGTTTCAAATTTCGAAGGTGATTGCGATATCGATACCCATTTCAAAGAGAATAGATTGATTTTCGATACGACTTTCTGTGGAGATTGGGCAAGTGCCGTTTGGTCGAGTGATGCTACTTGTGCACCAAAAGCGGCAACTTGTGTGGATTATGTGGCAGGTAAACCAGAGGCTTTTGGTGATCAGTGAGTTCCCTTCTTCAAATCCTACTGTTCTTTCCGCTCAATAGGAAAAGAAAAGAAACTAACGTGATGAAAATAGATACTGGTTAGTCAAATCAGTCAAGATATATCAACTTGGAAACGTTGCCAGCCCTATACCTTCCAACACACCAGTCGCAGGACCATCACGTTCTCCCAGCGCTATAGTACCGCAAGCTTCCCCTGCCCGTCCACAGCAATCGCAGAATGCTCCAGCTGTTACCCCTCTAACACCAATCAACACTCCAGTCGCACAACCACCCTCTCAACCAATCGGTAACAATAACCCTATCGCAGGTGATGACTCCATTATCAATCACATCTCCGATTTCGTCGGAAGCATCGGAGACTTCGGTGACGAAGGTAATTGCAGCCCCCCTCCACGTCCCGAGCCCACCTATGACCCCGAATACCCCAATTGTGGCACCGGTGGTAGATGTCCGCTAACTCCGGCCTTCACCTGTGCAGGAAACCCCAACAATGATCTCACAAACCTAATCCCCACACCTCCCGCCCTCCCCAGCGTCACCCCCGCTTTCGAACTCCTCGGGATCGGATCTGGCGGCATTCCTGATTTCGATCTCGATATCAATGCAGAGAATTATCTCAATGCCGCAAAAGATGAACTGAAGGGACAGCTTCAGGGACTCGCTAAACAGGCCGTTGCGTGGACGGGAGATGATGATGAGGATATGTCTTCGGAGACGGGAAAACCGTCACGGGTGATCTTGGCGAAACCGTTTTATCCTGATGAGGCGGGGAATGGAAATGAGACGGCGGGATCGGTGGCTAGTCCTACGTCGGTGTTGAACTTGGGGGATAAGGGTAATATTGTTGCTTTTGAGGGGGGTGCGGCGGAAGTGGTTAGTGGAGGGTTGTTGATTTGGGGTGCGGTTGTTGTTATTGGGGGTGTGGTTATGATGTAGAGATTATGATGATAATGGTTATGGTTATGGCTACGGTTATTTGAAGATTATTAGATCATGAATGTTCAATGTTCATGTTGTATAATGGAGTTTTAGCTCATAGAAAAGTTGATTTCATTCATTTAGTTAACCTTTTTGGTATCTTTTTCGAATTATATTTCGCATGATTATCTTAGTATTCTTCCATCTAACTTCAGATGCTTTGGTGTGTGGATTTAAACTCTCAAATTTAGACATATACATGTTGACATGTGCACTCACTTCATTCACATCAATATCTAACTTACATATTTCAACCCATCTATTCCAACTCCCCAACTCCAAGTGCAACTGCACACCACATAACCATCCCTTCAAAACCCCCACCCCTTCCTTGTCCTTATCCCTACTTTCAAGTATTCAGTATTCAGTATCCCCCAAACCCTCCATCCATACAAACATCTTCCCACCAAAAATATCACACCCAACCTCTCCCTCCCTCCCTCCCCTCCTCAACACCCCTCCAAAAAGTTGTTAATTTGCAAACTTATAGTTTAATCATCAAACATACCCTCTATATTTCTATTCCACACATCCATCTATAATCAACTTTTTCTCCTCTCTTAGCAAAAAAAGAAAAAAGAAAGGAAAGAGAAATCAAATAATTCCATCAAACATCCACATACTCAACCTAAACACTTCCCACAACCTCAAAATCTTTTTATCTATTCAAAAACCTGAATATACTACTTTTTAAATGTGAAACAATAGTGATACTCAATCCGGGAGTAATCAATCGAGAAATAAAATAATCATTCATTTCTAAAATTCAACATCTAATGAATAAAAACTGAAAAAGAATATCTTCAGAAAATCAAGGGTGAGGAATGAAAAACAACTATTTTCAACTATTTCCCCCCAAACAATCAAATCAACTTTTTGGATGGAGGGGAGGTAGTAAGTAAAGCTTTAGAAATTCTCAATAATTCGAAAAATCAACTTTTTAGATATGCAACAGATGGGTTCGAGCAGAAGAGTCACGAGGTTTGGGGGTGTGGTGTGATGTGGTTGGTTCGGTAATGGTACTGCTATAGTTCATGAATGGGAGATTGTTTGGCCCGTCCAACCCGAGCCGAGGTTGAGCCTTTTAGATGGTTGATTGGATGGATGGATGTGGATGTGGATGTGGATAGATGTTGAGAGATACAGTGAAATGAGTTTGTGCAAATAAAGTCTTTATAGCTGCTGTTGGAAGAGTTTTTTTTTTTTTGAGGAGTTGTTTGGGATATTGACATCCAAAAGTAATAATCTATGAAGGATAGCATAGTTGTGTGTTTATTCGTTCTTCTGAAGGATTATATTATTTAAAACCTTCCAGTGCTTGTACTCATGTTTGGATGTTTCTGTGTGTGTTTGTGTTTGTGTTTTTTCTGGTGATTTGAACGAAGAAAGGTTCGTAATGAGTGGGAATTCTGGTTTGAAAATGGGAAAGAATAATTCTTTTTGGATAGGAAAAGCTTGATATCGATTGATCCATGGAATATGAAGAGGAGAAGAATTCCAAGGGAAGGAAATAAAGAATGGAGATGAAGGGTGGAAGAGTAGTTCTCTTTGCTATTTCCATGTCCTTTTATTCTTTCTTTTCACGTTCATGATTTACTATGTTGAATATATTCCTTGGCAGAGCGTAACCATATTCTTGGGTGGAGCGTTGAGAAGAGTTGCAGAGAGCGGCATTTTTCTTGAAGGGTTTATATTTTTGCTGATGCGGTCGAGGAATTTCCCAAGTACAGGATAGACCGCGGAGATAGAATTATATTTGCGGTATGGGCTTAGTGGATGATAGTCTTTCGACTAGATTCTTGCATATAGCCAAGTGGTACCATACTAGGCGAGGGCGAAGTCTACTAGTATGCATTTCGCTGTATATGAAGCTCGATCATCTTCTTCAATATTACAGGAGTGAAGAACGTCATTGCTTATCATGGCATCAATGTTCGATGGGGTTGAGAAGAAAGATGGCTGTAAGTTGTGACGGCAGCGCATTGCGCCCACTCCTAGAAAGCTGCCTGCTCTCTTCTGTGTGGCACTTGAGACGAACAACTTTTCAGAAGCCAATATAACAGTGAGGGTGAGTGAAGCAAGAACTACATTCCTTCCCAGACTTGCTGAATCAAAAGAGCCTTCGTCTCAAGCTATTCTCGTATTTTTATTATCTTTCTTGTGTCATTAACCTCTATGTCTTCTGAACAACACGTATACCCTTTTCCTTGTCCAGTGTGTCTCATTGGCGAAAAGATTCAGGTCAAAATGCGGCATAGGGAGACAGCATAGAAAAGTGTTTCTCCCATTCCCAGAGAAGGTGCATCGGGTCATCGCACTCAATTAGGGGGTTTCGCCTCAGCCTTTACTAGGCTTCTCGTGAAATCCACCTATGGGTCCACATCATACATTCGCTTATCATGTATGGACTTGAACATCAGCCGCGTGAAGTTGGTACTCTTTTGCAAAGGATACACTTGTAAATAGTATCTAATCTTCCCCAGTGTAGAAGTATTTCGCCCTCGGCCATTTTCTCTTCATACTATAATCAATATGATTGGCTGTTCCATAGGGGGAAAGTACTGTTTGCAGAGAGACAGACGATACTGTTCGAGCCTCGATAACGAATGGTTACCGGACAAGAGAAAAATGATCCCTATCTCTTTGAGAACTGTTCGTAGTAGTTCAACCTTTTTCCTCAACCAAATGCCACTGTTATCTTAATCTCTAACCTAGGCCAGCTCTATTTTCCATAAATTTTCCACTTCCAGAAGGTAGAAGGAGAGTAAGCTGTGGGACGAGAGTAAAAAACTGATGAAGAGTACATAATTGATATCTTGATGTTCAATTTGAGGTAAAAAAAAAGAGGAATTGCTCAACGTCTTGGGGAATACTTTTTGGTCTTTATTCTTATGAGCCTTTAGGCAGTGTATATCTCTGGCTTCCGTTCAACTACAAGTAGACAACGAGTTCCCCTCTCGCGTTGCGGGATCTTGACCCTCGCCTCTATGAAAGAGGTATTCTCGATGGGTAAGAAGTTGACGTCATTTATTCCTTGATCACCCCCAGAATAAACAGTAAGGCTCGAATCGCAAGACAAAATTTGTTGGCATAGTCATCAGGCATGATCCAGTCCCTCCGGACCTCGGAACTGGGCTCTTTGAACTCTGCGCCTTTCAGAAGCTTTCCTGCTCGTCTTATTATTTTAGTATACATCTGTTCTTCCAAACATCCACTATCCTCTTTCAAATCCGCACCCCGATCAACTTTTAGCGTGGTCTGGTATTTTGAATATCGTGTCTTTGAAAGCTGTCTCAAAGAGAGAGTAGTGCATCAAAAGCCGCATTCTTGGCGACTCCAATCGCTGAAGTTTTTTGAAATGATGCGTAGACTTCAATTGCTGGAAATATGGTGATTCTTTTGCCGCCTCCCCACAATTCCGTTCTATAGCTCGTTTGGAATTTACATCCCAATGAATGGAAGATTTTATTTTTTCTCCTTGATGCTCTTGGGTCCGCAATCGAGACAAAATTGTCTGCGAACCTTGTTATCGTAGTACGTGTCTGGGACTCTATCTTCTGATTTCACCTTCTATATTTGTCATCATGAGTGATTAGTTCCTGTGTTGAGTGAAAGTTTCTCGATGATACAAAGGAGAAAGTAAAATTCCACCGATAGGTGACTGATATTTTTCAGCCTTTGATGATAGCTAGTAGACTGAGATAATACTCTGGTCCATACGCCAACCTTATAATCGTAGCACTTGGTGTTGAAACTAATATAATCTAACGCCGTGTTATGCCTTTAGATTAGCGCCCCATTCTCGCGAGACAGGGAAGATTTTCGCTTAAAAATAGTTGGGTTTTCAGTATTCAAACATAGGTAGCCAGTATAGTTAAGAGGCTGAAATTTGCCTTTAACCGTTCTTACTGTAAATTTTATCGATTTATTGCGGAATTTAATGCCTCTGCGTGGTTCGGTTCATCAGTCAACTTCCCTGAGCTTCCAAAATAGGATAAAGATTGGTTCTCGGTGAGGAGCTACCAGTTGATATATCATTGACAATTTTGGACATTCGGTGATAGCTAGAGTCGTGTGAAGTCTCCAATCTAGGTTAAGACCTTATAGTTGTAGCGATTACCTGTTATCTCCTGAAGTTGATGCCGGCATTTCGGTTCACTTCATGCGAGAACGGACAGTAACTTTATGTGTCTGCAGCTAATGACGAATATAATGCTCGGACTCAAGGGAGATGTCCAATAAGTAGTCAAGAGGGCTTTAAAGTCCCCGCGGATTACCAAAAGCAAGTAAAAGGGCCCAACCATCGGCGATTCTTGTTATCATAGTAATTATCGGCTATCAAATTGATCTAATGGCGTCATACGGGTCCAAGACGATTATAGAATGAGTCGCTTGCCAATGTACTCGATGTTTACAATCAATCTGATATATCGGAACAGAGAAGAAGGCTTATGGTGCCAAGTAGTTGTTACTTTCCAGTTGTCTGTGACATTTAGAGGTATGAATGAGTGCAATCACACCGCCTGAGCCCACTTTATGTGTGTATTTGTATATGATCCACCTAATATATTATCATGCATTGAACTCAGTCTAATTTGAGAGCCAATGGTATGCTCCTTCCTGTGTCTATGAGTCCAAGATAAAACCTGCCTATCGAAAGAGCGAGCGTGACTTTGTAGAAATAGTTGATAAAATCGGTGGGTCAATGACGGTAGGAGTCGAGAGAGAGAACCAACTACTTCTGCGGTATTTATTGCCAGTTAGACTTGTCTGCCAGTTACCACATATAATACGCCTTTGATGGTCGAGTTAACGTCGAGAGTATTTCCGGTCTTACAACAAAGGTGTGATGCAAGAAATTCCTTCTGCAGATCTTATCTTGAGCTCTAAACTTATGCTCTCCATCTAGTCTAATACTGCTACGCTGGTCGACTGGATATAAAAACTGGCAATGAGCCAATATATTCGTGAGGTAATGATGTCGACGGTCTGCTGAAAATTATCGAAGAACAAGAGTGTTTCGTGAATGTGTAGGTTTTGATTTTCGGGCTTTGGCGTCTCTTGGATGCTTAGAAACTAAATGTTGAGTAAGTCTTTTCGTGGAGCTTATTGTGACTTATGAATCCCGTTTTATACTTCATCTAGTGTCGTTTCTTGTTTAAAAATGCGGCGAGGAGTGGCATTGAGCCTCTACAGCCACGAATTTATCCTGATGGTCGACTGTTAAAGTGGAGAGACCATGTGGTTTTTCGTGTGTAAGTGATCTGTGTTATTTGGTCCTCGATGATGTTCAAAACGGAAAGTAAGGGGCCGATCCATAGAGATTTTCGCGGACTTCATCTTGATTTGCATCCCTTCTCCACCTTATATAACGTTGATCCTCCGTATTCAAACTATATCTAGAGTTGATGATGAGCTCTTGCCTCAGACCGTGAACCATGTATGTCGATGAACTGTGGAAGAGGGAAAGGAGTCCTGTAGTGGGTAAGAAGTCAGTATTCTTCGGTCGTCTTCAACGCTCGGAAGCAAAGAGAGAGATCCTAACCTTCTATGGAGCTTCTTTGAGTTGTAAGTCCTATATCCCGCCTTGTTTATTATTGTTTCATGTGCCGATTTACCGCGAGAACTAACAGTGAGGTCTTTGCTTGCGAATAAGAAGTGATTGTCAGCTGCCGAAGAGGTTCTTTGGTTGGTAAGCAGTCAACATGCGCAAGTTCCTGGCAGCACTTGGAAGAAAATAGAGCTTACCGTGATTTTAACACCTGCCCTTCCCCGCACTCGATATTGGCGCTATTCAAGAGCTATCGCCAGACCTCGAAAGAAGCTTCTTCACCTGCATATTGGGATGATTGTCAGTTTTCGAAGAGAGAAATGGGGTTTTGAATCGGTAAGTAGTATCTTCAAGTCTCCGACGACGAACAAAGACAGAACGAAGCAACCGCCCCTCCACGAATCCTATTGTGAGTTGCAAGTTCCTGCCTCACGCCCGCTCAATTTAGTATTTGTGACTTCGCTTCAGGTTATTGTGTAAATTGACAGTGTTGAGATTGAGCTCTGCGGTTCGAACTTGATGGCCGGTTTTGAGAAACGGAGCAGGAGAAAGATGGCATCTCCAGTGGGTAAGTAGTCAGTATTCTTTGGTCTTCAACAATCATAAGAAACGCAAGGCACAAGGGGAAGTACTCACATAATCCGTTTTACATAGTAAGTACTTCATTTTCCCTGGCCTTTTGCTCCTGGTCTCTGAATTTCGTTGATGGCGAGGTCCTTTACCTGTTTTTGGAGGTGCTCGTAATAACTGGTAGAGGCCCATGTGGGTTAAGGGCTGATCAACGACTGATATTAGGACGTTCGAGGTGACAGTGTCAGAGGTGGAGAAGGACCGAATCTTTCTGCTGGAAGAGTTACTAGGTAAGTATCTGCCAGCCTTCTGCTGTATCACCCTTTTGATCTAGATTACCATGGGGATTGCAGCGATTCTCTGCAACTACAATGTAATCAGATAACGGCTAGTGAAACCGGAGGACATGTTCTCATCTCCAAGCGGGTAGTATCCTTCGAGTATCGGTGGTGGGTCTGTCACTGAATGGGCGGATCGTGTCATCGTAGGTTTCTGCTGCTCCCTGGATTTGAAGCTATTCTGCGAGTCTAAATTGATAAGGACCGGAATTGAATCTGTCTTCTAGTGGTATATAATGGCACAAATTTGGTGTTGTAGAGAAAGCACTTCCAAAATAAAGAAAATAACTGACCTTCTGTGGGTCGTAGGGAAGATTTGAAGGAATACGAGGATTCCGATTGCCTCTTAGATCCCATTACAATGAGCTGTCGAACTTCCTTTGTATTGACATCAGTTTTTTTAAGTTTAGATCAACGAGATCGGTTGAGATTCTAATACCAGTAACACGGAATACTCAGAAGCTAGTCATACACAGGAAACATCATTTAGTTGCTCGGCAGTACCATATTTGAGCTTCAGCAGCGACAGGACAGGATATGGAAGACGGAACTCAACCTAGGCTCTTAACTTTTTGACATGGTTGCATACTACTCTCTTGATTTGGATGCCTGCTCGCGGATATTGAGATTAGCTTGGAGGTAATGGTGGAATCAAAAATCTGGGTAATATCAAAACAAGGACTTATCCAAGCAAGGTAAAAGACTAATGGCACATGAAAGGATTCAAAGACTTTCTCCAGAATAATCTGATACTGCTAAGTGAGACCAGACAGGTATATCAGGTATATCAGGTATGTCAGGTTGAAAACCTGTTAGAACAAGACAACAAAGGAGGTTGAAAGGCAGGTCTACCCAAATTATATTACTGTAGAATATCTGATTAAGCTGATAGTACCACTGATGAATGTGAAAGCCTAAGAGCCCCAAGAAAGGCATATGTTGCAAAATATACAGAGGCCAGCTTCTAAATACCAGTCCTTCACAGTCCCCAGGCCATGGAAGTAGCAACGCCGAGACAGACCCTCGAGGGTATCTAGCTACCTAAAACCCTTTTAGGTTAAGTTTAATTCTTAGTGCAACTAATCTCACACAAACCTTCCCATTTTATTTAATTCAAATTCTCTTTCCTGCTCAACTTCAAAATCCACTTCTCTTTTCTTTCACACCAACCATGTACAACAATCAACACCAGCACATCAACGCCAACCTATCAAAACCAAAGGTACGTAAGTCATTTCTTATTATATTATTCTTCTCATTCTTTTGCTACTATCTGATTCAATTGAAGCTTTAAGCTTCTTCTGATTGATGATGGCACGATCTGGATGTCCTTGACCAGCAAGACCGCTTTACTCAAAGTTCAAACACTTCAAAGCTAATCAACAACAAAATGTACTAATACTTAATGAAGTGTAGTAAGAATACTCTGATAGTACACATTCAGCTTTATAGATTGATCTAATACCAATTGCAGTAACATTGCGCGCATTGGAGCGTCGAGATGGCTCCACCGGCCGTAAGTTTTACTTCCTCATCTACCTCTTGCCTTACACTTACGCTAACCACGTTGCACAGTGGTTCAAGTGAGTAAAAAAACCGTCTCTATGATTATTACACTCGACATTGTTACACGGAAGAGTCTACCAGCTGCTACTTTATTGTTGTAGATATACATTTCGTTGGGATAACTGCATGTTGGAGTCTATGCTAGCGCATAAAGATGACATCAATTAACACGGTCTTGACCAGCGTCTGACTACGTAAATTGGCGTCTGGGCTTGTAATCAGTTATTTTAAGCACAATATAAATACATATGTGCAGAGAAGAGTCTGTCCTTCGTCACAATGCCATGCATTTGGCCATGTAAAATTTACTCTTCGCTTTGGGTCAGTCACCTCAAATCGAAAGTACAGTTATGTGCACAGAGAAGTTTATACCTTACACTATCATAACATAGAAGGCGAACATCGCAAGCAATGGAGTACCTTGCCAAAGTCAGGTGGATTTCATTCACTGAAGCAGTCTCTTCGTTGAAATTGTCATTCACCTCTTTGGGGAGATGTAAACCTCATCGGCATTTGCCCTAACTCACCGCCACGATGTAAATATTCACCATTGAGCTTTGCCACGGCCCATAGCAAGCGCTTTTATTTCAAAGACCTGTGTGCAAGATCCTGATTGGTGCTCCATAAATTCAAACCTCTCGCTCATAAAGCGATCACAAACAAGGCAACGGCAACATATCTCTACTTTCCTGACCTTTAATAATCAACCTCTTCTTACTTTGCTGCTGGCTCTTTCTGCTCTACTCGTGTGACAGAAGATTGCCATCAAGATATTTCTTCCCGCTCGATACCATTCTTCGTCACTATTTATTGCCACTGCCAAACGATACCGGTCGTCCATGTTTATCCTTCATGCGAGAAAGTATCTGAGATAGAGCCTTCCCATTTTCGCACAGCTTCTTGTCCATTCCTCTTTCTACGAATTCCTGCCATCGATTCCTCCCGTCTCACACAGAGTTCAGTCAACATTACCTACTGCCACACATAATACGAGGAGCATGCTGTCAATTTATCTTACTCGCACAAGAGAGTTATAGTCGTAGCTTGACATACGTCACAATACGATCACCATCGATGTCGAAGAAAGAACCCATCTACAACCTCCTTTTTACCTTTTACTGCCGCGAAAGATCAATCCTTTTACGCACGGCGAGCGATTCGATAATAATATAAATAACGGCTTTTTCCACCATTCCTTTCCCTCATTGTTTTAACTTAAAGACAACGCTCTCCTAGACCACGATACTTCGCCTTGATTATAAGCTCTTCCGTTTGCGCATTAAACGCAAGAAATCCTCAAAGCTTTCAACATTTTACAATCAGGTCAAGTCCAGCGTGTCTTCACAAGTTATTTCACGTGGACAGTTGTTGAGACGACGCCAAGCTTCTCGTTGATCAGGGTTTCGCTCATCTTTACCTCAATTACAATAAAAATCCTTCGCAGTGACCCACTCCTATCATATCACACCATCTTCAGAGAACATTCAACTATAGTTGTTTAATATTGGCCATTTCATCAACAGCTGCGACGTCTATTCTCCACTTCAAGACCTCAAAGAGCCCCTGGAATTACCGAATATCTGCAAACTCGTTTAGCTCCTTAAGTTTCGCTCCTTCCTACTTGATATACATACTAGTGTCTTTATTCTCAGACAGCTGCCTCGTACGATCTTAAAATTATTCCATCTGAATTTACCAACCTCCTCTCCGTCTTCAATTTGTTGATTTCTAACCTTGAATCATATCGGCCATCTCTATTCTCTTTAAATCCATACACGGTTTATATGTTGCAATAAATGTAACTTGCATCAAGGCTCATATCTGTTGAGAATATTCACTGAAAACCTCTTTCCATCAGCAACCGCTGTCGTTTATCTGATCCATAAAACTCCATCTCCCCAGTAGGGAGCAAGCAAGATATTGATCTTACAACAAGCTTCGTTTCTTCACATACTTCTCATAGCTTTTCAATTCAGATCTCTTACGATTGCGAATCGGGTATTCTTGTTCATTTTCCCAATATTTCATCTCTCTAAAGACCCTACCATCTCCGGATTTGTCAGTTTTCCATTTGTTTCTTAAGACATACACTTCTTTTCTATTATTCTGATATCGAAGATTCCATGCTAACAGGTCCTACAGATCTCCGAAGATCATAATATCTTTTGAAAAAGTGAGTAAATTTCCCCCAGTCAATAGCCCGGATATCCCACCCTCCACATGTTCCAACTTTCCATTCTCTTCACAATTTACTAAGAAAAATCGAGGACTAATTCATTTGTCTTTTAAATTTGCCAAATCAATACTAACTTATCCAGAAGAAGAAAATGGAGGCCATTACCGAGGAGACGGCCGTTTTCCGCCAGGCAACGCAAATTTACCTGGCGGAAAACCGCGCTGAAATGGAATCATTAATCCACGAAAGCACCGACCGGCTCATGGAGCAAACACGGGTCCCGGCCCAGGAGGCCCATAGCTGGCAGACAAGAACTGTTGAGCTCCAAACAGAGTTCATGGTTAGTCATTCTTCCAGATTTTACTCCCCACTGAGATTTTTGTCGTTTGAGTTGATTTAAAACATGGAAACTTCACATTTGGCAGTTTGCTCTGATAAATTCATTCAATGTTGAATGAAAGCATTGGGACTTCTGAGGTACACATGCTGACCTGCATAGGAACTTTTGAAACAATATTTGGAAGCGGGAGGCACCGTCCTCGCCGCACCAATATACCGCGCAGACGCCCGTAAGCTCACAAACTCTTTGTTGGACATTGGAGGCTTCATGCTAATAATATCTAGTAAGGGTCGGCGGACGACCGGCAATACGCCCTTCGAGGGTTCATATCTTCACGGAGTTCAAGAAGCGATATGTACCTGGCAGTGTGCCACTTCATCTCCAGCATCTTCTGGAACATAGATCCAATGGACTATGGATCCAAGCTTTGGCTATACAGAACCAAGATGGGGACATGATCCAATGTAAGTAGTTTTTTTATGTCACCATTCACATGAAGCGATACGTTTATGAAGAGTACAAATGACTGACCCAACCGTTTAGTGAAAAGAATAACAGATGAATCAACACCCCAAGGGGAAGACTTAACTGTCTGGAAGTGGTTGTTCTGTGAGCTTGGAGAAGGCGAGGATTTGAACACCTTAGTGACGGAAAAGGAGAGGTGGGGATGGGGTGGAAAGTTCACGTGGGGTACGCCTTTGGAGAGAGGAGAGCAATGGGGACATGGGCAGGTACTTGGTGGAGATGATGAGAATATTGTGATATTGACTTAGGGCCTCTGATACAGCATGAGCATGGGGGCTGATTCCAGCGTGGGTCAGCAGCTGCCAAGATACGGGTCGCACCGTGAAACTCGCGCCCTGGCACTTTTAGAGCACTCTACTGTTGATGATGGTCAGGGGTGGATGGTGTGGTGGATGTGGGTTTACAATTTACGGAGAGACGAGACGACGACATGATCGTCTGTTTTCTCAATCCATTTTGTCTATAGATCGTTGCATCTACATTGGCATCAGAGGCGTTGGGCTTTACCTACGTGGTTTTTAAAAGTTGCGAAGAAACTTGCCTGGTATAGCACTGTTTAAAGGGGGCATTGGGCTTATACCATCGTTGCATTTGCGTTCGCGTTGCGCGCTGGATTTCATTATAGGATGGAGTTTAATACTGCTGATACCCATTAAAATTAATATGGCTTGCCACTATTTCTCATATATGACCTATTTTTGCTGTCAAAGTGATCACATGCATTATGACCTGGTATCGAATCTTTTATGGTTGTACGTGCTGAGCATATATACGATTGATGGACTTGTGAATTTCACATAGTGACTATTGATCAACGACCAAAAGCTACGTATAGAAAGATTATTGAATTTCATTTTTTAGATTGAATGAATTAATGAGGTCTTTCCATGTCGAGCCTTAAATAAAATAGAATTTTAGGCCGTTCAAAATTTCGATTTTATGCGAAGAACAACAGTTCTCCATTTTCACTTGAGGAACCAAATACTCAATTACAGCGACAACAGCATCTCCCTAAACTTATTAATGATAACAGCAATCAAATTTGGCATATTTCACAAACCATAAAATCTCAAACAAATCAACAGTGAAGATCTCGTGGAGCATTCTATTATTTTCAAACTTGGCTTTATCGCGGCAAGTGATGAATCGACGTTAGTGAAGGTCAATTTCGTTGCCGATAATAAATCATTTACTGTCATGAAAAAGGTCATAGACTAAGATTCACAGATTGTTTGATCACAAAAGCCAAGTATCATCCAATTAATCCAATCCGTCAAAGTTTACAAGGAAGAATGTTCAGCTACCAAACCTTCCAGAACATAACCGACACGCTGCACACCTCTCTACATTAGCTCTTCCTGGATATACACGTGAGTTTATATACCAGACGCTTTTTAGACGATTCAGCTGGACTCGATATGCTTGTGCGGTGAAGGAGTTCTGCTAAGTTTAGTATGGAACAATTCTCGGACCGGGAACAAACATCAGCGACGTGGTGGTGGAGAGGGAGGCACGTTACTGGAATATTTGCAGGTTTGGAGACCGGAGTGTATGGGCCGAGTAAAATTTTGCTATTGAGTTCCATAAATAACAGCAGTGGAAATAATAATATAATTGGAGTGTTACAGACAGTCTTCCACGATGATTGCCAAAAATCCCGCTTTGCCGCGGACATAAGTTTCGAAAGACCTAAGCCACGAGTTTGAAATTTGAGGGATGCGGAAAACAGGAAACATAATATATCCAGAGCAAAGGGAGTCAAAGCCCTTCTAGAAACTACATAATATTTGAATCCCAGTCATTGAAGCCCGTGTGATGCTAATTGATACTGGACTAAGAAATTGATCTCAGCTGAGTTATTGCAGGAGAGACCGATCATGCTATACTCTGGTGATATTTAACAGACTTCTATAAAGCTTAGGCTTCAATGAAATGACACAAAAGGTGCCCGGAAGATCTTTTGAGCAGTGAACTAGATGAAAACTTGTTTGGTACGACGACAGAAATGCTAGGTGTTCTGAGACGAATAATTCGGCCGACTTCTTCGGGAAATAGTCTGAACAGAAATAGCCGTGTATAACGAACAAGCATGCATGTCGTCGTCAAGTAAAACTGAAACAAGAACTACCCAGGTCTTTCATGCCTAAGTAGAGAGAAAGGTATGATTTCCATACAAATTACTCAATCATATATCAGCATTCCTCACACTTCGGCCTCAGTAATTTTCTCGTTTCTCTTCACCCCATCCATTTCTCAGGTCACGTTGGCAGAGAGAAAAGCAGAGGCGTGAAAAATTTATCCTGAATACCAACAGGTACGTCCATCATATACGGCCGGCGCGAAGTGCCCTTCTATGCCTTGACGGCGAACAAGGGGTATACACACACACCTAGATAGCAGCAGGTTTATGGAATTGATTGGGTCTTGTTTTGACGGGGAGATTAAACAGCGTTTTGTACCCCAAAGTGTTTTTTTCGAGTTTCCAGATTGATCTTGTATAAATTACATTTTTACTCGCTTCGACGCATTGCTATCAATTTCCAAGCTTTTTCGAGAAACAGATTTACTATTCTCTTGACTAATACTACCCGACTTACCAGACTCCACTAATACATAAGTAAGGAAAAGACTTTTTTGTCTAAGATAAACGCTCTTGTTACAAGGGTCTAGAGCAGCAGTACGAGCAGCGTTGCCCAGCTTCATAAAATGATCCAACGACGAACTTATCTCGGCATTATAGCGCAGTTTATCGGCCCATGCAATCGTTCTGGCTATATCTTTAATGAGCCATAAGTTTCTTTTCTCCCATAGCCCGAGGGTATTGGTGGAATCGGAATCCAGTGGGTCGTAGAAAAACAATGCAGAGCACCAGCACAAGGTAGTATCAAATGCACTAGTATTTGATGTACGGATGCAACTAGCCAGAGTTGATAATTTGGTAGTTAAATGTGTGTGGTTGTTAATATCCAAGTTTACCAGTAGTGCCGCTTCTAACCATCTTGCTAATCTCGAGCTAAGTATCTGCGATGCTTCTAAATTATGGTCGGATTGTTTGTCCAATTCTCTAGGATTCAACTGGGCAAATTGTTCCTTAGCGAGCTGTTCCTCATCTGAATCCACATTGAAGTCTATTCCGATGTCCTTTTCGATGTCCTTTTCGATATTGTCGAAGTCTATTTCACCATCTGACAACTCCTCACAGTTAGGAGAGAAAATGCCATGCACCGATGTAGACGGTGAACTAGTTGGGTAGTTCGGGACAGTCGGAGAATTTGGGACAGTTGAGATCCGACCTGGTGTTTCTGCAATCGCCACTTCGCTAAGATTGGGTGGTGGCGTTTTCTGTTCGAGAATAATCGGTGGTGACCGGGGAACCTGCACACGATTCTCGGTATATGCCGGTGGTAGTGATTTCCATTCCACTAATTCAGGCACTTGTTCAATGTATGTTTCCTTCGTGCTTGTTTTGTGTGTATCGATGGGAGCATTGCTTAAGCGTTTATGAAGTTGTTCTAAGCCCACTAGCGCATAACTATTTGGCTTGATGTATACAGTGAAGATTGTCGTATTAGAAAGAGATTCAAGGGCAAGAAGCAATTTTGCTGAGGTTTTAGTCCGAGGTTTGATATTCTCATTAGGTTTCTTCTCCATAACGATAAACCCCTTCGCATTTAGATCGAATTGTATACAGATAACATATAGCGAATCGCTGATTTTAGCATCGTGGATAGCAGAAACGTCGTCAAAAGATAAATCATCGATATTCGACACGGAACAAGGCTTAAAAGCATCTGCAAAATTGGCATCTGGAGGAACAACCAATACCATTTCTATGTCCTGCTTTTTCCCTCCAAGTATAATAGATATTTGAAGAGTGAAGTGAATGTGAATATGTCCTTCTGCATTGTAGTACGCCTCCATAAAAAAATTGAGATCCTGCCCGTTACGATTTGAACGAGAACCTAGTGTGCAGGATGTACCTGATTCATCTTTCCATTTCACAAACACTCTCTCGCGGAGGACTCGTTGTAGCTTGAATTTGTCAATCAGAATCTTAGTGGGGTTCGACATGATTTGCCTGTAATTATAATTAGTAACAAGCACAGTAAAAGGACAATTTAATTTGAAAATGACAGCCCACACTTCACGTGTGATTCCCAGCCCACCCAGGCTATAGAGCAGCCTTGACTCTTGGCGAAATAAGGTATAGTTGTAGTAAATGCTGAAGGACTATCACTGGCGGGGTTATTCTAGCAGTAAATGCTGGAGGACTACCACTAGCGGGGTTGTTCTAAGCAGCAGATGCTGAAGGACTACCACAGGCGGGGTTGTTCTATGTAGCAGATACTGAAAGATTACCACAGGCGGGATTGTTCCAAGCAGCAGGTACTGACAACACAATATAGGAGAAATTTTGTTTCGCGATAGACGATGTGCGATAGAGATAGATATAAATACGACGATGGAAATGGAAATGGAGGAACCTAGGGATATGTAAATATCGATAGAAATTAAGATAGTGATAGAAATAAGGATGGCGGTTGAGATAGAGATGGTGATGGAAAGACAGCGTTTGACGTGTCATGGAAAGAAAGTTTACCGCGACGAGGCGCGGCAAGAAAACAGCCAGCCGAAGACTAGTCCAAATATGGTATAGTCCTGCTGACATAAGATTCTCGTAATCAACTTCGACATTGTGTTACCTAGTTACAGCTTATTATTTTCCAACCATATTCTTCTCGCCTTTCAGTCAAAATCGTATCTTCACTGTTTTTGTAGTCTGTAGTCCTTGGAAATGAACTTAAATCTAGAGGCGGGATTTCTTCGTGATCGTCTGGCGTTCCATCAAGTAGTCTGCCATGTGATATTATATTCAAGCGCCGTAAAACTATCAGGAGACGACTCGTAGTATATGTTCTGAATATCCTGGCGCACACTTGTAGATTAAACTGCAAGCATTGGGATTGCCTAGGTTCTTTGGATCAACATCATCGGAACAAATCTGCTGGTGGTAGAATCCTTCGTTCTCTGATACAGGCAAAGTTTTTTTTTTAGAAAACGGGCAATCGCACAATGTATATTCTTGAACCCTTTTAATATCTTTCTACGTACCGCGGATACCTTGAACCTCGTCATATCCACAATCGGAACTGTTGACTATTCCGTTGCACGGACTATGCAGACTGGGCACGAACTCCAGGATCATATCGAAAGTCTAATACCGCAGCTAAGTAGTTGATGCATTGCAGATTACCAGTATCGTTGACGCACTCGTCACGTCCCCTAAGCCTTACATGGCACAGTACTTCTTAGCCAGAGCCGTACAAGTAGTAGTGCTTTAGAAAGGATGGTCATTTTTTTTTGGGAATGATTGCACTGTGTTGATCTCAGTCGTCATGTCCGGTGCTATCGAGGCGGCTCTTCAAGAACAAATATGTCGTGAAACGACTTTCATATTTGCTTAACTTTCCGAGATCATAATCGTTGTTGGCTGCTCGTTGTTGATTCCGGAAAGAAGTAAAGTGGTGTGTATCTCCCTTGATATAGGGATAGGGAAAGGATAAACAATAAACCAAATCAGAAGAGCGAGCCATCATACAGGTTGCATTATGTCGCGTTCGTTCTTTGTGTATTCTGTTGAATGTGTAATGTTTCCTTCGAGTATTTTTCAACCTCTGCCTTGAATAATTGACTATGGTCAAATTCTTGGACTCTACTATCCATCAATTCCCATTCTATAGGTTCAACAGCTAAAGGGCCATCACTTATGAATTCCAATCCTATGAGTCCTGTATCAAGAGGGCCATCGTATGGGTAGATCACTTCTTTCGTTGAAATTTGGCTTGCTTGATCCACAGTTACAGAACCACAGGCCAAACGAAGACTTCTTCCAGTCTCACCAGTTTCTCCTTTCTCTACCGCTCTCGAGTCCGTTAGCACACAATTGTAATTTTTCGATCCTCCAAGCATTGATGACCTTTTGGTTGAATCCATTTCTAAAGAATTTGGGACCACAAGCCCTAGTTCCGCAGAGTTCTTCGCAAAGTTGGGGAACAAGGTAATTATGTCCCATTGCTGAAAAAGTGACGAAATTGATGCATGACTTTGCAAGTTCTGTAAGGGACCTACTGTACCGAGAGAGCTTGCTAGATCTAGGCTGATAAATGTCATTTTGTACCTGTGCTCTAACGATTAGCGTTGTTGAAGGCGGTCGTGGTATGGAAAGATCAGTACTCAGTAGTCAAAGTAGGAAAGACAGTAGAGAGTTCGAAAATATGGTGAGGTTGAGGAAGCGGGGTTTAGTTAGTAACCACGACACCTGGTAGTAGCGAACAAGAAAAGCAAAAAGGTGGAAAGAAATCAGATTCAAGCAGTGGGGAGAAAAAAGGCAGTTAGCAAAAACGCTCAAGGGTAAAAAGACGATTTCATACTCATTTTCAAACTCAGGATGTAAGTTAAACCTGGATGGCTTGGTTCTAAAATATCGATCGGGTCAAATTTCCTACGAGGTATTTCTTTTTACTTCACTGTTTGCAGGTCAGTGTATCTATTTTTTTTTTATTCTTCGTGCCCTAATCTTCTTAGGTTTGCTTCACTACAAAGATTGGCCTTCTTTGTAGCCTTTCTGTTGGCACCTGTTTAAGATCCTAATCATAAGGAAGATTCTACCGTAAAAACATTAATAGCAGAGCGGGCCTGATTTTGCAACACCTTCCTTTTATTTTTACTCGCTAATCTGATCTCGCTTTCATATACACCACCTGATTCGTTCCAAAAAAAAATTAAAATTTCTGTTTAGCCTTGCTTCTTTTTTTCTCTTCTTCGCTGTGAGTCCTTTTCTCCTCATTTTCTATCTCTCCATTCTTTATCACCTCGTGCTACTTCTCTTTATTCTCTATTTCTTCATTCTGAATCTCCTCATCGTCTATCTCTTTTTGTTCCATACGCTTCTCTTCAAGCAGCTGTCTTTATAACTGTTCACCTCCGGAAAATCTTTCCAATGCTCCTTTTTTTAATGATTCGGCATCCGAGTCTATTGTACCTTCCCAAACACATGGATCTTCAGTGGAATCTTCATAATCTCCCTTAACTGTCACATAACGATCTTCAACAATGATGCCCCCCGATATATCCAAATCTTCCTCAACCTCATCTTCATCCATATCTACTTCGCCTCCCCAGACACCTATGTCCTTAGCAAATGCCTCATTGTCATCATTCCTAATTTTCATGCGAAATGTCTTTCCAGAAGGATATCCCATGGCTATCATACCCCTACGACTAGTCATGCAAGATGGTCGATACTCAAATGGAAGCCAAAGGATATTTCGTTCTCCGTTGGAGTTTTTTTCGACTATCCAATCATTTGAGTGGCTCAACTTGTAAAATCGCTTAACAGTAGGTAGTCTCGCGAATCGACCATGTGAACTTATCGAACTCGGATGATCCTCTATTTTCCGTAGTAGCTTGCCTGTTGTTGTACTCCAAAGCTGAATTTCATGGTCGAAACCAAATGCTAAAACCTTGCCATCCGGTGAGAACGCTGCCGAATGCCAATGTTTCTTGTTCACAAAACTGGGTAATTTTTGCAGAAGCTTCCCTGTTTGTGAACTGCAAAGCTTACTTTCACAGACATAGGCATCGCTCCAAAGCACCATGGTGCTATCAAGTGAGAATATAATCCAGTTGATATTTTCTCTGTCACTATCGAGTTCATGCAATAGTTTACCTTCTGCTGCATCCCACAATTCGATTGTGTGGCTATGTCTCTTAGTAATCGCTATTATTTTGTTGTTCGGCGAGAACTGAATTGGGAGTTGTGTTTGATAATTCAGCCAGGTATTGAAAAGCGTCTGTTGAAATTCACCTGTTTCCACGTCTTGAAGTCGAATTCTTCGGTTAAAAAAATGATCTATAGCCAGCATCCTACCATCTGATGACAGTTTAAGCCCACGAATGCCGTTCTTAATCGGATTTCCATCAATTTTTGGTGGTGGCATATCTATCAAGGTCTTGATATCCCAAAGCCTAACTGTTTTGTCGAAAGAGCTCGAAGCAATAATCTTGCTATCAGGCGAGAATAAGATTTTTGTCACCCCTGATAAATGACCTTTTAATGTCTGCACTGGTTCGCCTGATATGTACCAAAGTCTGATTGTTCTGTCTTGGGAGGCTGAAGCCATCATCTGGCCATTAGGTGAAAATGCGACGTCTCTAATATCGTAAAAGTGACCATTAAATGTTTGTAATAATACGCCTTCCCTTGCATTCCAAAGCTGAACCGACATTTCAAATACCAAAGCTATCATCTGACTATTGGGTGAAAATACTGGCTTTACCGAGGGCTGGTGATACTTATGCACCCACAGTAATTCGTACCCTACCTCTGCTCTCCAAACCCTAATTTCTCCCCCACGATCAATCGAAGCTATCAATTTGCTATTCGGTGAAAAGGTGATTGATTGGTCATATCTTTGTTCATTTTCTGCATTGTTACTGAATGAATGCAACAATTTTCCTTCCATATTCGAAAGGCCAATGTCCCCGTTTTTCATAAGTGAAGCAACCATTTTGTTGTCGGGCGAGACAAGAACAGAATTTACTTTGGTAGAATGATGTTCAGATCCATATAGTAGTTGCGAAGGATGATCGCTATTCATAGTCCAAAGCCGGACCGTATGGTCACAAGAGCATGAAGTTATCGTTTTATCATCGAGAGAGAAGAAGATTGAATTTACCACACCTGAATGCCCGGTGAATATATGAAGTAATTCACCCGTCACTGTATTCCAAATTCGAATTTTGGCATCGTCAGAGCTAGAAGCAATCATTCTGCTATCTGGTGAGAAAGTCGCCTTTAAATCCCAATAACTTATAGGATGGTGGTATAATTGTAGCAGTCTACCGGTAGCAACATCATAAAGACGAAGTTGGCAATCAGAAGAGCTGGAAGCGACCATATTTCCATTGGGTGAAAAGGCAATATCGTGTATGAAATCGGCGTGACCTTCAAGTATTTGAATACCCGGAGTCCAATTTGATCTTTTTCTAGTAATTTCATATAACCAGGGTGGGATACATCTTTTGAACGTTTGCCGAATTATGTTCTTCTTGGGGGCAAAGAAAAGAGCTGATGAGTATATCTGCAAAGGTGCTTGTTCAATACCGGATCTATTGAAACTGATGAATTGCTCAGCATCATGGATAAAACGATAAAGCTCCGACTTTTCAACATGCTTCAAATTTGTTAGCAATGCTTTTCAATATCAACATGGGTACGAAACTAGAGACGAGTCAAACTGACCGAAGTGTAAGACTTCAAATCGTTCATAACAATGATGCTCTCTGGAGTTTGTTTTGTCAAGCTCATAACTTCGAGCCAATGCAGGAAATATTTGATTAAGAAGTTGTGAAGTAAGCCATCATCACCCTGCTTGGAATTGCTTTTATAGAGATGATTCATCCAGTGACAGCATGAATATTCGACATCAAGCAGATATTTTGCCTTCTTTTCCTCATCAATCTCAGCAATGCAAGTCCCAGGTTCCACGTCGCATCCGTTCGCTCTCAACTTCTCCATAGTAATTAAGCATCTCTTAAATAGTTCTTCATGAGCTTTCTGCTCTTTGAATCCGAACGCTCGTATTTTTAAATGTTTTTGAAAATGTTTGATGAGGAATAATGGCCCAGAAAAGCTGGAAGTACAAATTCGATGATACGAGAAAATTGCTGTAGTGAAAAAGCTCGCATAGATCAGTAAACTCTTGGTCCAATAGAGAATAATAGCGGCAGGGAGAATTAGAAGTGCCAAGTCACAGGCAGACTCGAGGTATATTCTGCTTAGTACTAGATCCATCGAAAGTAGAAGTTTATTGAGTCCACCGGTAGACGAAAAAAAAGATGGAAGAGGCGGAATAGATCGGAGATGATCTTTTAGCGACAAATGGATGAACTGAAATCGTTTGTTCAATTTTGCTTTTACGATTATGTGTTTCAGGCTTCCAAGGCTTGTCTGCACCTTGATATCATCGCTATCGACCATCAAACAAATCTCAGCCCTTGTGAGAGGACGAATAGCAATGTAAATGCATTGAATTATTTGGAAAGAAATCTGGCGCCTGGACTCTGGTATGTTCATCAGAATCCGATTGTACATATCATCCAACCCTCTTGGCAACCAGGTATTAGCGGATTCAGGGCGGCGGATTACTTGTTCCAACATCGCAGTGTTATTTTTCAATTCATTAATTGCTAGAGAGACCCAGAGGAACGTCCCGTCAGCACGTCTAAGCAAGGTTTCTTTTAAATGATTCTTATTTTTGTCGTCAATATAACTTATTCGGTCGACGTTCTCTGAGATGAATGCTTTGATATCTTCTATTCGTCTTTCACTGTATTCTTTGTCCAAATCATCCAAATCAATACTTAAGTCCGTTCGAATATTGTTTTGCAATGGGCGGCTGATGATAATTGTTTTGATCCCCTGGTCGTTCCCTCGGTTGGATACATAGAGATCTTCCAGTTTTGCTTGGAGGAACGAAATCGAGTCATCATCGCATTCATCGAGTCCGTCCAAGATTAGCACTATATTTTCTGGAATATGTTTGACCATAGACTTGAAGATACGCCACAAATTTTCCCTGTAAAAATTACTGGCGAGCTTTTGATTCTGACGACGGCAGCTATCAAACTCACCCAAAATATCCTGGTATAGGTCGTTGTTTGCTTTTAAAAGCTGACAGATGAGACTCCGAAGCACAGATAATGCCGAGTTGCGTTGAGAGTTACTGCTGTCGCAATAGTATTCTAAAACAAGATGACTTGGCTCTCGAGAGTCTACAAGCGAAACCCAGCGGCTCGCCAGATAGATAGAAAGGTATGTTTTCCCTTTTCCAGGACCACCATACATCCAGAGAAAATTATTGGAATTTGGTATCCAGCTCTGCTCGAAAATCTGAAATTCCTTGACTTTTTGGATCCATTTGCAGGTATCTGGGACAGGGTAACCGTTGCGACTGCAGATTCCTTCTCTATCGTCTTCAGGGTGCGTTAGAAATAATGCATTGTAACATTCATCCTGATCGATCTTTTGTTTTTGAGACACTGTCCAAATATATTAAAGTCAGTCTCTACCCCAAATAAATATAGTAGATCTGAGAAGCCGCTTAGGATACTTGCAATCCGGAGGCAGTGGAATGTTCACATTGCCCACGATTGGGCCATTAATCTGAATGTTCGCATTTCCTGCTAGTGTATTTCCACTTGCGACAAATGATTTGATTTCAACAGCCATTGAATATTCGGAAATCGCAACCAGCAAACTTATAAGTTCAGCAAAAGCTCGAAAACTTCAAAGATTCAAGGAAAGTTAGGAAACTGCAGTGATGGATAACACAATCGATTCAAATTCCCCACATCGCTTATGTACTCCATAGAGTCGAACCCACCTAGGCGCCTGCCTCATCAATATGAACTTGCATATGCATGAACCAATAAATAGTCAGGTGGGGAATAGATCTGCCACACCCAACTATGCGTGCATGTTGAATGTTAAGATTGTCAATTCAGAGTGAAAAGAATTTCGTGGGAGTTATCCTCAGTCAAATCATCTACCGCCGGGTTACTCACCCCTGCGCACACAAATGCATGCTGACATCCAATGAATTATGTTCAGCTGAATGAGGTTGCACTCGATGTAAAAAGCCTCCACCAAGAATTACAACGCATCACCAAAGAAATATCGACCATGCAATTACACAGCCCTGTATGGCGGCTCAGCCCAGTGTGCCCAATATTCTAATAGTGCAGAAGAGTTCCAGACAATCGGTTCCAACAAATGTGAGAATTAGATTTCTAGTCCTAATACCTGGGACTAGATAAACTCACTCAAAGTCTTTCATTTTTCTTCAAGAATTGATTTTCTGAAGTTTTAATTGTGGTGTCCAAGACACATCTGATCAGAAAATCTTAAAGATTCGGATCAAATATTTTGAAAGTTTCGAAACAGCACGACAATCCTGAGTATCCAATTCCGACACTAAAAGAGTATGGTAATTATCACCTCAGACACACACAAGATAAACACACTAAACCAAAGGGGAATCAGGCGGGACTAGAAATCATAGGCGCTATATCCGCCGTAGCCGGCCTCCTAGAATCCAGCATCAGTCTTTTCGAACGCCTGCGCCGAACCTACAATGACCAGAAAGAGTCTTCCAAGATCCTCGGAGCGCACGTCGTCGAGATCCAAGGAATCTTAACCATACTCGACCTCGTCAAGCATGAAGCAAATTTACGCACGGCCGCCGTGCTTTCCGAGATCGAGTCTATTCGCAAGATCGCGACGGAGCTGATCAGTAACTTGGAACTAATGATGCCGGGGGATAAAAGCCAGGCGCGTCGTTTTGCCCATCAATTTCTACAGGGAACCAAAGAGCAGGAGACTCTTGCGAAGCTGATGGAGCGGCTTGAGTATGCAAAGTCGAGTTTGGGCTTAGGTTTACATGTTGCTCACGTAGGAGTGACGCGGGTCGTGGGTGATAAAGTTGCGATTAACATGGAAATTCTGAATCGGGTGGATGGGCTACTTCGGAATGTATTTGGAGATGATGGAGGTCTTGAGATTGCTGAAGTGGTTAAGAACCATCGGCCCGAAAGTATGCTAGTCCTCCCCTTTCAAAAACTCGCTAACAGACACAAGAAGATGGATTGGTACATATCAAGAGTGAAGAACTCTCACTAAGAACCAGTAGAGATTTAAAAGATGCGGAACGGGGTTCTGGTCGGATTGTCCTGAAGAATGTGACCAGAGAACAAGCTCTGCAAATCAATGGACCGATTGGAGAAAAAGGATGGCGAGAGGTATCGCAGCTAGAAATTCGAGACAACGAAGCGGCTGGAAGTGGCATCCAAGTCAACCATGCAGTTTCTGAAGATGTGTTCTTAAAGTTACTAACGCATAAAAGTCAAAATAAGTCGGATGGTACACTAGGGCCTATTCTACAAATTAGCGCTGGTCTCATGGCTCTGTTAGTATTCGCTCTTGCGTTGTGGCTAAAGTAGAAACTAATGAGATTATTGAATGAGCTAAAAATTGGCCCAGAAAACACACTTATATTTTCTCCTGTATAATTAACCTTGGAATACAATAATTATCAATATATACATAGATAAACACAAGTACAAAGTAAATTTCAATATAAAAAATATATCATTCTCATGATTTTTCTTTCTCTTTCTCTTTCTCCTTCTCTTCTTCCTAAACTACACCTCGTACACCATACTCCTCATTCTCATCCACCACTTCCCTTCCTCGCTCAAAATCCACAAAGCACAAGCTAGTATAGACAAGCAAAGCCAAATTATTAATACATATAAATATACACAGCGGCTCTCCCATGCCTTGTTTTCCCCGATGAAGCGAAACCGAGCTAATCCAAATGAAGACATTTCAAATCTGTTCCCTGGGTTTTAGGATGAAGATCACAAGCGAACCCCTATTTCCTCTTCTCTTTTTGCCCTTTATCTCTTATCCACCTCTTTCCTTCTCTCCCATGCCAAGCAAACAAACAAAATCCAAGCCAGTAAGCAAGAAAGCGCAAAAGCAAACTCAACAACAGCGAACGGGGTATAACCACAACCAGCCAACCAGCCAACCAACAACGCGCCCAATCAAATTCCAACAAGCAATTTGGGCCAACCAAAAGTAAAATCAATGCCAATTAAATAGCAAAGTAGTAACAAGAAGCGCACTACTCATCAAGGTGCCAACAGATTAAAAGGTCCTACTTCCTCCCCCCCCCCCCCCCCCCAAAAACTTGATAAACGCCATTCTTTCCTTTTCCTGCCAAACTCGCCATATAATCATTCCTCACATCTCTCATCCATGAAGAGAATAAATTATTGGAAGTTTTTTTTTGAGGGCAGCGTCATGCGTATCATATATACATAATCGTCATAATGTATCTTATTTTTTTTCTTCGTACAATGAAAATTGCTTCAGTTTCATCCAGTGATTGTGGTATCAACTTCTGCTTCCTCATCTTCATTTTTTCCCTCCGCGACGGCTTGATGCGCCGCTCTTTCGTGATATATTCTTTGTCTGCCAATTTCGGCTGCATGTAAACTATCAATGTATGTTGTGAACTTTACGATTTCGCGAAGCAAATATGAAGATTTCTTTTCCCAATTCGCCATTGCTTTTTGTGCGTTGGGATGACGCGGTGAATACTGTACTAGGTTAGTGAAAATGAACCACGAGGAAGAATCGTAATACTTACAGCTAGAAGCATCGGGTTTCTCAACAAATTGTGTTTCTGCAATTCTTCCTCGATACTCTGCACATAAGCAGTCAGTGTTTTCAACTGATCCGGCTCCATCAAGTTACTAGCTCTCATGCTCTGTATTGGAGGACTCCAATCATTTATGGCAATTCTGTCACCTGGCAATCTTGATCTAACTCCGCCTACATACCCGTGATCCAAGCTTGATCGTAGAGAGCTCTGCATGCTAGGCCTAGCACCAGAAGTTGATGGTCTAGTATTCTGTTCGTTGATCGCTGTAACCAGGGCGTTATTTACAATATCATCAGACCAGCCGTATTCGATATTACTGATACCGCCTACGAGAGGGTGGTTCGATAACCGAGCACTCCAATAATTGGCTGTTGTGACAAATTCTTTGACGATATCTGCTGTGCCTACTTGAAAGAGATGTACTGCCCCAGTGGGCAAGGAAAGCGCCCAGACATGAGGGCGAGCTTTGGAGTAGCCTGGTGAAGGAAGGGCACTAGCGATGGTTTGTCGGAGGAGAAATGAACCGAGGCTTTCGGCATTCTCTTGCCAATTTCCACCACCAACGACTCCGCCACTAGTTTTACCCTTAGGCTTGCGGACATTCTTGGTAGAGAATGAGAACAAGCTCATGTAGCCTTTTTCGATAACAGCAAATGTTTCAATCCAGTTACGATCCTTTGCTTTCTTATCGAGAGCTTCCAAATGATGCTTGTGTTTGACCATACCTTCCTTTGCCCATGGTGCACCAGCCAATTCCAAAGATTCATCATCAAGTAGAGGGGCAACACGAAGTTCTTCATGATCACTGCCCCTACTTCCTGAGCTATGGACCGTCTCTTCACGAATAATTGCTTGGCTGAGCGCATTGGCAAATCCAATAGATTGTTGGTAATCGCCTTGGAATGCCGAACCAAGAGAGTCCACGGACATCGAGGTATGTTTTCCAAGAGAATACTTGCTCCAAGTACTAGACGACACCGAAGGACTCCACATAGATGATTGATCATCCAAACTAGTTCGACTCGATCCCATTCCTGAGTTAGGATACAAACGAGGTCTCGATCTAGTCTTATTGCTCCATTTCCCATTTGTGCGTACAGTCTCTGCTGTTCTTCCACGGAGATAACTTGGTGATTCCGAGGGAGCTTTACTCAGAACACTAGGAGAACGGCGTAACATACCATTGGTGAATACTGAAAGCGTGCTAGATGAAGCCGGCATTTGTGACCTGTCGACGGCCCCAAATAATGGAAGCCGATCATTCCGGATAGAATTATAAAAATCCTTTAGAACAATCTCAACCTGTACTTCCCAGGTACGCAAAGTCCCGCGGAAAGGTGCCTTGACCAAGGGGCCACAATCATCCATGGGAGTATCATAATCTAAAGGCGTAGGGGCACTTGGGTTATCAGGATCTGGACGTGGCGCAGGCTTGAATGAAGACCTCCAAGAAGGTTTCTCAAAAGCTTCAATTGATATAGTGTCGGAGTTTTCATCGTTGACGTGAGGCTCATCAAAAGCGGAGCTTTTTCCAGGGAGCACTGTAGGCCTGCTAGGCTCAAATTCATGCGCAGACTCTGCTACACTTCGACGGATCGTAGGCATAGTATTCTTGATAAATTGACTACGAGTCATCTTTTGTTCAATATCGGCAAGATGCAAATCCGTATTGAGCAAAAGAACTGAGTAACAAATTGTGTGTACAACATCTAACAATGTTAGCCTGATGAAATTTTGATAAACTCATAAACTTACCTGTAGTTTTGAATCCATGGTTGGGATTACTCTGACACCATCTCTTCGAGAAAGCGTCCAAGATTCTGTCAACTTGTTGACTTTCACCCTTGAGCACTAATCTGCCACACATTACGCGCATCGAGGCTAGTATATTAAGATTCGTAAAGTCGTAAAGGCTCATATAAGCTGTCAATGTTCTTGCTCGAACAGTTCCCTCATCTCCCATCCATGCCGTCGCCTTTTCTTTTTGAATGAAATCCTCATTGCCATCATATATCTTCTGAGCTCTGACTAAGTCTTCTTCTGTAGGCTGTGCATCGTCAAGTCCTTCTGATTCAGAGTAATCAAATGGCTCATTATCTTCTCTGTCGGACATAGTAGGTGGACTAGAAGGGGGGCCCTCTTCTTGTCCCTCAACTTGCAACACTGGCAGACTGACAGCTGATTTGTAAATTGTATCTGTAGATCCTGTAGCTGCAATCGAGTTTGCGAAATTGGGTCTCAAAGTATTTGTGCCTGGCAGATCATCTTCAGATGATCCAGGTTCCAACCAAACACGATCTTTCTCTGGAAATTCGGACTTAGAAGGAGAAAGAACGACCCAATCTTCTTCCCTCGCAGGGCCTACAGGTAGTTCCTGACTGTCTTGAGAATCCACCGTAGTTAGAGGTGAATCCAAAGGAGAATCTGTTACCTTGTACTCTGATTTTGGTAGAACTTTGGAGGACGTTGGAGAACGTTTCGAATGTACTCTTTCATATTCCGCAACAAGAGCCATATCCCTCGCTACCGAAGTAGAGTGACCTGGAGATGACGTATTGGGTAACAGTGTATTACCAGGTTCATCTTTCGTGACCTCCAATTTAAACTTCGCGTCACAATCATTTTCATTAGAACCTTGGAAAAATGTTTCACGGTCTTCTTTCGCCTGCCCATCGAATCCACCCGGTATTGCTAAATTGGTACTAGCCGATCTACGTGGTTGTTTGATCGACGAATAGGATGGCTTGCGACTATCCCCGGCATGTGATGACGCTGGTTTCGAAGGAGGTATTTGTCTGATGGTAGCATTTGGGTCTGGATCGTAGTCTGGAGAAAAGCCTCTTACATGACGTCTATTTTCAACATCATCGGAAATATCATTGACTTGCCGATCGAGACTAGCCGTGGGTGCATGAGCTTCAATAGGAGGTCTCCCTGGGCTGTGTAGGTATGGATTCATGACTTGGCGAAGGCTACTGACGGGGCTAGCCTCAGGTTGCCAATCTGGAATATCCGGTCGCAATTTGTGCGGCTCGAGTTTCATGGGCGGTAACGGCATTGGTGGGACGGGGACGGGTTCGGGCTCAGATACCGACTTTTTACGCCGTCTGAAGAATGATGACGGTTTTTTGGTAAGTACATGCGGAGGTTCCTTTGAGGCTTGCGGATTTTCTCGAGACGGTGCTACGTTGTTAGACTTCATCTGGTTAGCAACGTGAGTTTTGCTACCTGGATGATCGGCCGTTTCAGTAGAGGTAGTGGAGCCGTGCGACGGTGGTGGGTCGGGTACCGCAACATTGTTGTTCCTGGAAGAACCGAAAACCCTTCTGAAGAATCCAGGTCGTTCCTTGGGCGTTTGGGTGAAAGCTTGCGGCGACCCTAGAATATCTTTGGTTTTTGAATACGACCCACCAGTTGGCGGAGATTGCTCTTTGATGAATGCTGGCATGGGTGGCAACTCTTTACTGCGATCATTAAGATTTATACCATAGTCATGCCTGGCACTATTCGTGTGGCCCTTCGATTTATATGCGCTTTTCGAGGATTTTGCGCTTCTTTTTCTTTCTAATTTTTCCATTGGGGGGTCGATAAGGCTAGGGTCGGGTCTTGAGACCAAAATTGGGGATGTAGGTCGAGGGCGTCGTGGACCACCGGGTACTGTGGGTGTGGGAGCGGCGTCGTAGTCGTATGTAGGGGTCGAAGGTACATTTGCATTGATATATCTTCCTGCATTTAATTGTGAAGTTGCTTGGTGACCGCTTCCATAATCAAAGCTTGAAGACCTTCCTGCCAAACCGTGCGCCCACCTCTGACTGCTTGTAACTTGTGCGTATCCGAGGTCGAAACTATTCGCACTACTCCCCACACTGCTACCGGTATTCTTTCTCCCTCCTCGATGTGGAATTGGAGGTCCTCTAAGTGATCCGCCTGTATCGTTGCGTATGCTATTGATTCTGGTTAACCCAGTTTGGAAGTTGGAACTGCTATTGCTTCTTCGGCTGCGAGAAATCTTGTCCGAATAATGACTTGAATCATCCGCTGGATCGTAGTCGGAACTGAAGGAGTAAGCGTGTCCTCTGCCACCTCTAGCTGCGAAGTTTTGAGGCGATTGATATGGTTCTTCATCACCGAAGGAGGAATATAATCGATCTTCGTCCAGTGTAGGATTGCGCAAGCTAAAATCTTCTTGTCCAAAAGAGAACTGGTCTAAGGAAAGTAGCATATGATCTACCAATGAATCGCGGGTGACTTGTCGGGGGGAAAGGGAGAGGTCGTGAGAATCCCGGTTATTTCGTACATTCTCAGGATCATTTTCTTTGTTGGAAGGATCAACTGGTGTAATGTCATCTAAAAATGTACGCCCTGTTCCATTCCGCAGATTAAGCGCCCGATTCGATGAAGTAATATTTTCTGGACTGGAAGCCTGCGCTTCCGGTGTCTGCGGCGGAGATATGCTTCCTCTTCTTTTTGCCTTGTAGCCAGTATCAACATTCAGGTCAACGCCGAGTCGCTTCGTCGGTGCATTCGGCATCTTCTCGACGGTATGCATGGCAGCCACAATTGCAGCTGAGCCGTCATGAAGTATTATAAATTGGCTCGAATTTCGACAGGATTATATGACGGTTCTTCAAATTGGTTCCTGGGCTGATCCACCTTCACTGCGACTGTAACCTGGATCAATACGTCAAGTTCGATTCTCGATTGCGATTCAACACTCTGCCAATGCGAAACACTCAATCGAACCGTATTCTAGATTTTTCGAATACACTTCCCGTGTATCTGCCGCTTGCGATAATTTACCTGCAAGTAATATATTTTAAATGGGTGCTAAGATATTTTTGAGGCAGCAAACGTCGGAAGTGGTTGATGCAGCAGAAACTCTTTTCGAAACACGCCGCAATGTTGGGGAAAGTTTGTTTGCGTGCTACCAGGACAATTTACTTTCTCGGGATTGAATCGGTAGGGACTGACTAGAAATTGGCATATGCTGGCGAGGGTTGAATGAAGTGTGGCGAGGCGATGTAGAGATACAATTGAGGGAAGACGATGTCCTATCCGTTTGTTTGTGCGTGTTTGCTTGTCGTCGGACAAGTTGATATTGACTTGGTAGATGGTAAAGTACGTCAGGCCCTGTGCACAATGGCGGGATCCGTTCGTGACAGCAGAGAAACGGAGACAGAAGCAGAGGTGGAAGCAGAGGCAGAGGCAGCACAATGTTGATGCTCCCAGAGTCTAAGCAGCTTCAATATTGGGAAATAACGGGTCGTGCAGTAGTAAATTCGTGATATGGGGCATATACTTTATTGGATTATTGTCACTGTTTGCTTTTGATATCCATATCTATTTAGGTCGCGGTACCTGGTAAAATAAATGATTAGATGCCCCTATGGAGAAATGTATGCCCAGGTGGCTCAATAATTCCTAGGATTTCCCGACTCCGACGGAATGGCGACCACTGGGATTGAAGATTTCGAGTGTCCCAAAAGAGCTTCTGGCAATGCTTTCTTCAAGGGTTGTGACTGGTAGAGAGAGAATCGGGATGTCCAAAAGAAAATATGCTTTTTCCGTAAATGGATGAAGGGGAAGGGAAGGGAAGGGAAGGGAAGGGAAGGGAGGGACTGCAGAGTCGGATGGCGAGTGAAGAGAGAAGACTGGAATCGAGAGTGAAGACTGAAAATGGAGAGTGAAGACTGAAAATGGAGAGAGAGAGAGTGAAGACCAGTAGATTGTTTATCTCATCTAAACATCCATCCAAATTCAACGAAGAGAAATTTGATTTGATGTTCATTAAGGATATGATTTACATTTACAAGTTTATAAGTTTGCACGCTTCATTTCCGTTTTCATCCATGGTTCATGGCATGGGCAGAAATGAACAGTGCAGTGAGTTGAACAGTGCAGTCAGTGGCATCCATAGTCATAACAAACCTGCTCGAGCTGCTGTGTTGTGTATCAATTTGGGCCCACGCCCGTGCTGGCTGGCCATATGCATCCATGATCTTCACGGCGAGAGAAACAAGAGAAGCCAAATCTGGCCTGCCCAAGCTACTTCCAGTCCGAGATCCAGAAAAAGGAACAGAGTGGGAAAAAGGAAGCCATTGCAGCGTACAGCGCATCCACGAATTGACCAGAGTTTCAATTTCTTCGCGATGTACGTACTTGGTGTCTACGCAGTATCTCCATGAAAGGTCTATGCTTGCAAATTACTCTCTCACGAACCAACCAACAAACAATGGCAGCTGCGTCTCCTGGGGAACCCATGAACCTCTCTCGCCCCTCTCCATTTTTAATTTAATCGAACGATTGCACTCCGAACCTTGGACAAAAGTTTAAAAAAGGAGGCGCACTGCGCGACTGGCACCTGTTCGTACCACCAAACGGCATCGAACTGCATGAGAGGAGGGGGAATTGGGGGTCGGCACAAGAGAGGATCGAACCAGGGATTGAGATTGGAAAGAGGAGGGCACGAAGGAAAGATGCCATCGTGACACTGACAGCCTCTTGGGGGTTTCAGGGGGAGGGGACCGGAAATGTACGTGCAACCATGGCCTTTCGCACTCTTCTGTATCTGTCAAGAAAGGATCCTTCCCCTCCAGATATACCTGCGGTCGCCCGTCAAAGATACAGTCACGAAACACAATGTAACTACCCAGGGAATCTGGTACAATGGGATGTTTATGTAGGGAAAGAGCGGTGTGCCACGAGTATGATATAGATCACGCCTTCGTGGATGCGTTTGATATACATAAGCTACGTTTGCAGAGAAAGGAAATTGCATTTGAGATCCGTTGGACGAAGCTTCCAATAGAGTAATGTTTCATCTGCTCATACCGGTAGCACGCCCGCCCGTTCAAACCTGGGAAGACAAACATTCTAAATCTCATGGCGATCAAAGCTTTGAATCATCTCGATATCCAGATGTCCCGCATTAAGCCTCTGCAGACAACCTGTAGGTCAATGGATTAAAACGCACCCCTATTTTCCTGCATAAAGACGGGACAGACACCACCGATTTGTCCGTTCACAATGGTGGTAGGATGATATCACGTGATTGTGCAAGTTTCTCATGGCTGAAAGGGAAGGTTGTGGGATGGCCAAATGACAGGTAACGATAAGCGACGTTTACCCGGAATGGTATGATTCAAACATTGAGTTCTCTCACAGATCTACACTGTCGACGCAGCATGATATGGTCGAGTGTTATCGATTTGTTCTTGATTCTTCAGCTGCTTGCTCGCCAACGACTGTTACTTTTTATTATTTTTAGACTCGAGCTGCGCTTTGGAGGGCTGAGACTTGAGTACGTAAGAGGAGACATCAAAGGATCGAGAGAAGGATGAGAGAAGCTTCGGAAACATCCCCGACTTTCTTCTCGAGGAATCCTTATTCCTTACGCACATTGCATTTCTCTGATAACGCCAGTACGGTGGTTTCTTGTAACACGGAAACTGAGATCATGTATTATAGTTCACGAAGATCCCCAAACGCTGCCGCAGGCTGCATGGATGACTCGATCTATCATTATCGGTAGCGGCGGATCCCCCAATACTCTCCCATTGCTATGCGTATCAAAAAATTGGTACGATGATAGATACGAAGGTTTTGCGCTTGACAATCTCTTTATGCAGGGACAAATGCTGATCCATTCGTATATTCCAAGCCGTCGTATACGAAATACTCGCATCACTTACCATGAACAGCCTTCTCGTTCACGATCTTTTAATGGAACAATTCAGCACACCAAACCACATCAAAGCTCAATCACAAAATATCGACTTCCTGAATATCTCCCATTGGCGTCATTGTGCGTTGGGCTTAGTCTCGGTCCGCCTTGACAATAAAATCAAAGTTATCGTCGTCGACCACCAAACCATGTCCAAAATTTCATCCTAGCACAAAACCCCACGACCTTAACGGGCATAAAATACGAATTGTCAATTGTCCACCTCGTTTAAGCTTGCCATGATACTAGAATTAGACGTCACTTCGGCTTCACATGCTGTAGATGAGTTTCAATTCTCACATGATGCTTGCTAGGACAAGATATGTATCTGACCGCATATGTGAAAGTCAATCCTGGACGGGGTCTTTCTTCCTGGTCGGTGCGATGGGAAAGGGTCGGCTGCAATCAAGTTGTCGGAAGTCCGGTTCATTTGGTGCAGAAGCGGTCATACCCGACATGCTTGAGTTAAGGCATCATTAAGTTGAAGACAATATCCAATCGTTTATCGCTCTCACGACGTATACACAAAGCACTCGGCATCTCAATCACTAGTTCAAATGAAAGAGACAACCATGCAAGTGTATTCTCTGTAAAAGCTACTATGATGTATGGATTTTCGTACCAACATGTCATTTGTCTTATACTTTCTTTTCTTTTCCCATGATAGATCCTCATTTCTCTCAGTGAATGATTCACCCATCAAATTCTCTGGGGCCCACTGGGTCGGATTACTGAATCTTGAATATAACTCTGGTGTTTCTTGAGTCAGTCTGTGACAAATTGGGCGGGGTGCAGATCAATTTACAAAGATATACGTCGTTTTCAACTTTCGTTGGTTGATCATAACTTACTTTGGTAGGCTCATTGTAGACCATATTCTCCGCTTCCTCATAGGCGACTTTTGCTGTCTCATCGTCGGAAAGTTTACCAGGCTCGTCATATGAGACTTTGGCGGCTTCATCGCATGCAACTTTGAGGGCTTCGTCATACGGAACCCCGGCAGGCTTGTTATGTGAGACTTTTGCCACGTTGTCCCCCGACAACAATCATTTGTACTCGAAGCTCAGTTGTATATCGAAAACGTTGCCTACGCAAAGTACTCACTAGCGGTTGCCAGGGCAAAGGCTCCAAGAACGAAAGAACCAATAATGAACGCGCATCTGCCGCACGATCTAATGATCACGCAGACTAATCGCCGCATTTAGAGGATGAATAAGCGAAGGTTTGTTGTTTTAGATCCGTTGTAGGGGTTCTCGATGTTTGCATATTGCCGAAATTCTCAGGAGAAGCCACCCCAACTTACTACCATCAACTTAGTCTTAGCATACGTTTCCATAAAGCGACTTCCTTCCAAAATATACTTATCTTGCCTTCATAACGATTACACACGTTCGTGTTGAACCTTAAAGTGGAAAGAATTGATAAGATGCATCTTTAGCGGTCTGAAATATCCTTTAAAGACATGCATCGCATCTATTACTTTCCTCTGTAGTCTACATACAGTCAAGTGACAATTCAAAATGTTCTGTGGCGCAGCTGGCGTTCGTGTGGTTGTTGAAGTGGAGAGATGATATTCTGGCGATACTGAAAACGAGGGGGATGTGGTTTTTGGAGAGAAAAAACATGGGGGCCAAGAAATATTCGATTCAGTGAGGGAAGAAGAGGGAAGTGAGAGGGAGAGTGGGGATTGGGGGTGGTCACTAGAGACTTTTGAGATTTATTAATTTGTGGCTACAAGGGAAGAGTCTGGGTATTTGTATGGGGCGGGGTGCCAGGAGAGGAAGAGTGAGAATATTGTGATGGGCAGTAGTATTTTAATAATTATGCACTTCATTGTTACTGCTTCTTGAGAGATATGAGAGACGAGTCAAGGTGCCGTGAACAGCAGTTTCTAAGCTATGTACAAGCTTGAAATAAGTCAAATTAGGGCGTATTCTCCCTCGTAAGACTTTTAGTTGTAGATTAATGATTAAATTGTTGCTAACTAGATGTACAAAATAGAGTGGATATTTAGGAGCATATATAGTTTTGAATCCATCTACAGCAGAGATTTGAAACTCGCGCATCCTGCAAAACCATGTGTTTTAAATTCTCTTGATTACGGCATGCATGAGTCTGTCACTCTTAGTCCTCACACTAATGAAGCCCTATGCATATTTCTCCTCGACTTCCAGCTTCTAGGAACAATCTCAGCGTTTACCGCTGCAGAAGAATTGCCACCTTGAGCAGTAATCTCCTGAATATTCGACTCCGTCGCATTCACCTTCGCCTGCGCAAGCCCAATCTTCTTGTTCTGCAAATCCATCACAGCATAGGCTGCCGAGAAAAACGGGGCTCCATACGACAGCAGATCATCTTCGTTCGCGGTCGGATTTACCGGAACGATGCACAAGGTGTTCCCATTGTTGTCTTTTGCCTGCGTCCCATCCTTATTCGTGGCGGGCGTGAGCATCATCGCAATCGGGACCTGGATCGTGGTATCCATGAACCCGAAGGCCATGCTAAGTCCCTTGTTGGCTGTATCACATGTGACCTGCATCGAGCCGTCCGCGCCTGGATTCGCGTTGAGCGCGGTCCCGATCGCGTTCACGGCGGAGAGCGGGACGTCGATTGAAGGGTTTCCGGTATCTAGAAGTACGGGGGTTTGTTTGCCGGGGAGAGCTATGTTCGTGGTGACGCGTTTGCCGTTGGCGCCTCCGGTGATTGCGAGAGAGGTGGTTGAGATTACAAAGTCGGTGGCTTGCCCATTGTTGTTTTCGAGTATGGGAAACATGGTCATGTTGCCGGTAAATTTGGCCGTGTCCATACCGCCAAAGATGATGGAACCTTCTGCGGATCCTGGGAGAAATGTCAGTGCGAGATCACGTATGTGGACAGGGCAGGAGATACATACTGAAATCGTTGAGGTAGATACCGTACGCA
This sequence comes from Botrytis cinerea B05.10, assembly GCF_000143535.2. Lineage (NCBI taxonomy): Eukaryota > Fungi > Ascomycota > Leotiomycetes > Helotiales > Sclerotiniaceae > Botrytis > Botrytis cinerea. The sequence continues at coordinate 2,590,249 of NC_037311.1, forward strand.
GCGGTATTGGTCAACCCTGCTGATTTCATGGACAAGGGGATGTTCTCATATGGCGTTGGGTTCTGCTCCGTCGCAGAGAACTCCTGAGCTGCAAAACCAATCCCCATAACCGGGAAGAGGGCGGTGGGTAGAAAGCCCTGGGTACTCAAGCCCATGGTGTTGTTCTTGAGTTCCGAAGTTCCCAGACGAATCGTATCTTGCATAAATGTCCCATTGACATCCACGCCGCCAGTATAGTCCGCGAAAAAATTCGGCGTGCCTGCCACAAAGGTAGTAGAGCTGTTGGAAGCAAAAGAGCCTGTCGAGAACTTCTTGTCGGATGCAACGCATTGATTTTTAGGATCGGCGCAGAGCTTGCTCCCGCTTGCCGGCACCCAGAAGTCACTGCTGCCTGTGTCTAAGATGGCGGTCATATTCTGCGGTGGGTTGCCAACACCAACGTTGACTGCTGCAACGAAAGCGTCGCCATTGCTCACTCGCACTATGGGGACTTGAACAAACTTTTGGGCGCAAGAGAGGTAAGGAAAAGTGATGCCACCCACCAGGAGCGCAGAAGCGAAATTAGTTCTCATGTCAAAAAAAAAACTTGTGAGTAGATGACTGAAGAAACAGAACAAGTGATGATAGTTGCTGTTTAAGTATCAAAATTTGGTCTCTGGATTTCATAGCTGGGCTGTATGGAGCGAAGCTCAATTCATTTTTCCAGAGCTACTCCATGTTTCAGTATCAGCTCATGCGGTCGCTCCCGACGAGCAATATTCCAGAACTTTTGAGAAGGTTTGCGATACTGGAACAACGAAGAGCCGGATGTGTATATACATGGTGCTATCCTTGGACAGTTTCCTTCCTCATCGAATACAACTTTGTTCTAAGCATCTGCATACTTTGCGTAGCCCGTAACAAACAGTCCAAATCCCTCAAGGGGGCGATCGTTACTCAAACAACCACATGTTAAGTTTGTTTCGAATGTCAAGATAGACTTTTTGAGGGTCTGAAATTCCAAAACTCATCCGTTCTCAACTCCGTCTTGTATTACTTTGAGAATTTGAGCTCTCGCGTTTCGCACTCAAAGTTTACTGGAATAAGGTTACCGCATATGCTATCGTGTTGGGCGGTTGATGATGGATGGACCACAAACATTTCCCCACAGTTACCAGGGCCTGTTTCTGAGAACATTTGAGTCTTGACAACGTCCGGGAAGATGTTGAAAATGGCCAGCAGAGTCGACATCGCAGTTTGCACGTTGGCGCTGGGCAATCGCAATTTGTTCATTTGTGATGATGAAGAGTTGTAATCGTCGAGATTTCTTTTATAAAAAGGAAAGAAAATCAATTGAACTGATGATATGCCCCACGGGCCATGGAACACAGGATAACCACCAAGAAAGGGACGAAACCCGTCCGACTGTGCAATTATCTGATTTGCGATCAGATTCAATTATGATTCTAGATGCCGAACGTCTAGGTAGCATTATCGCTGCATTGTACGGATAAAATACATCTGGGGCAGTTTAGACAATTTTCACGCAAGACAGAAGGGTTCTATGGGGAAAGAAGGACTTGGCACATGTTTTAACGTGTATCAGAAGGTGGTTCAAGAGTATGGAATAACATCACGCTGGAACATGTATAATGCGGATGATTCTGAAAATCCAATCGCAACTCTAGAGAGTTAATTCGAATACATAATAATCGATTCTGCACTTTGTACGAAATATTAAGCGCGTCCAGATTGTAGGAATCAGTTTAGATGGTTGGGTACATGTGTGCGGAGGGAACAATTCTCGATGTTTTTATTGAGTTAATTAATATCTTGTATAATTTTTAAGAAAAGTACGGATTCAACAATTCATGTCTAGTTGTATTATCAAATTAATTTATGTCCATAAGATCTCTACATCTCTCTCCAAAAGGCACATTCCCAAAGCAGAAGAATGCAACGCCCAGCCCTATGATATACATTCCAAAACAATCCCAATCTCTCATCCAATTGCGTTCCGATCTCCAGTAAATCATTCTTCCCGTCTTACTTACGTACAGTATCATGGCAGCACATGTCGTTTAGCTAATAGACAAGCAACACATCATTCGTCCGAAACCAATTCGTCAAATGAGATTATGATATAAATTTCTCACGAGTCACGTCGCTACATCACGCTTCTTTGGCTCTAGTGACTTCGCCTCCCCGGATTTTGGGGCACTGCTAGGCAGTGGGAAAATGTCCAATTATCTTGCAACCTTGCATTTCTGAGTCGGATTTTGACAGATGATAGGGGGGATCAGATGAGTAATATTATTATTCACGAATGAATCGGGTAACAGAAAAGGGATAGAAAATGGTAGATTGTCATATTGCGGCTGATTAATGGAAAATATATAGAGGATTGATCGTGCCGCTGCTGAAAGTAATCAGTTGTTGATCATTCTTGGAAGGTAGCGAAGTATATCTCTCTTCTGTTACATCGGGACTTGGAGTTATCCCTTGCTTTACGATACAAATTCAACTTAACTACGAAGAAACTAACTGTCATGGAGAACGGCAAACGCGGTATGTGTATCATTGACATGTCAATATAAGATGTCTGAATTGATCTTTTTTGATTTAGTCGAGGATAGTCTCTACTTCTATGCGCCTAACAAGGTAGCACCCGTTATATTTGCCGTTTTGATAGCGGTTTCTACGATCACTCATGGATATCAGTGCTAGTATGTTATTTTCTCCAACACACATATCTCGTTTCGCCATGAACATATTCATCGAGTTGCCATACTGATAAGTTCAAGTCGTTACAAATGTTGGAAAGTAACTGGACTACTCCCATGGTGCGGATGCATATACCTAGCCGGTTTTATCCTCCGAGAAATCAATGCTTTCAACTACAGTAATCTCGATATATATATCGCAAGTATAGTTCTACTTTACGCTGCACCGTAGGTTTTGCTCTGTCCCTACTCCCCCTTCATTTTCTCCTCTCCTCGCTACCGAGACATACCCGAATCCGGGCTAAAAACAAACTGAACACAGACCCATCTACGAATTAGTAAATTACTTCATTCTCTCTCGCATTCTCTACTACGTCCCTTACCACTCTCCTATCCATCCCGGCCGCGTCTTAACCACTTTCGGTGCCCTATCCGCCGTCGTCGAAGCTCTCAACGCTAACGGCGCTGCCCGCCTCGCCAACTCCTCTCTTTCCGAAAGTGCTCAAGAAACCGGTCGATCTCTTCTCAAAGCCGCTTTATGTCTCCAACTCGGTATTCTGGGAGCCTTTGTTTTTCTAGCCGTTTACTTCCACCTGAAATGTCGCAAGCATTCGCTCTTACCTAGTAATTTGAATAGTGTGTTAATCACACTCTATATCTCGAGTGCGTTGATTGGGACAAGAACAATATACCGCACGGTGGAATATTTCAGTATCGCAGATTTGCATCCCGAGTCCGGGGGGGAAGATGGTGATATTAGTCCCATCATCCGATATGAATGGTTTTTCTGGGTATTTGAAGCTTCGCTTATGACTTGTAATACATTTTTGTTGAACTGGCGACATCCGATGAGATTTTTACCGAGGAACAACAAGATCTATTTGGGAGAAGATGGGGTGACGGAGATTGAGGGAACGGGATATCACGATGAGAGGAAATGGTGGATTACGTTCATTGATCCGTTTGATATTGGTGGGATGTTTAAGGGGAGGAATATGCATAGAGAATTTTGGGAGCAGGGTGGCGTGGAAAGCGTGGGACAAGGTGTGAATCGTCAAGTGGAGAGCAAAACTGAAGGAAAGGAGGGGCATGGGAAAGATGCGGTATGATTGTGGGAGTTGTTTTTTCCTGTCGGATCTACCTTCATTTTTTTGAATATGGTTAACGTAAATGATCGAAGAGAGGAAGAGGAGTTTCTGGACAGTTATAGAACCTATGCTAATGTGATATGCGTTGCCTCTAAGAACACATTGAAGTAGAATTTTTAATTAGCGGTAGCCAAGCTCCAGGCGGTTGCGGTGCCGAGGAAATTAGACTGTCGATCACTTGCGATGGTTTTGACAACGCATTTTTGAATGATAAACTCGAGCTATGAGCAGACAAGAATCTTGCGATATTCCTGGTAATATATTCATTCTCCTCAATTCTGACCACACGGCTGCGTGTAGTGTCTGAAACGTCTAGAGTAGCAGAACCTTTGTGGCTTGAAATGGCATCTCGAAGCAATCGCAGACTTTTCACATCTGATATGCTATCGATTTCTTGTCTTAGTATAGAATGCTGATCTTTCAGAAGCCCAAGAGAGACAGTGATACTTTCAAGCCCATCAAAATATCTTTTTAGTCGTTCAATCAAGCTTTCAAATTTTCGCGCATCATGCACGGCCCAAGGAGTCACTTTCCAAGCAGAGGTATCTTTTTGATGTTTTCTGATTCGAAACTTGAATCGTTCGAATGAAGTCTTGAAGATTTGCATACCTTGGGACGTCAGTTGGGAGCTTGGTGATGTCTCGCAGTACTTTTTGTTGATCTTAGAGCCTTCTTCAAGCAGTGACTTCATGTTGTTGAGGATTCTCTCTACTCCTGGCCGAATGTCAGGTCTGTCAATGTTCTTATCATACTTCAAACGTCGACCAGTGTTTGGTTCAGGAATTGATCCCACAGAGTCGCGGCAGAGTTCAAACTGAGCAAGCTCTAATGAGAACTATACAGGTTGGTAAAAGTAAGCATCGTCTGGAATGATGAGTTATACCAAAGCAAGCAACTGCTCGAAATCTTCACTAAAGTTTTTTCCAGCGATAAGAATGTCAAAACACTCAATGCTTGTCGTGAACAAGGCTGCAACACTGATTGCACTCAGAGCAAGGCCTTCCAAGCCTTCCGCTGCTCCAGACATGATTAAAGTTTTTGTTCAGTCGAATGGATTGATCTCATTTTCTATGCAGTCAATCATTCAGAATGAGAGAGATTATTGCTTAAGAAGTTAAATATTTCATCAAAAAACATCAGAGACTGCTGGACGGGGAGGTTCCTGCAATCCAGCCTGATGTTCACTGCGCTTATCATACATGACCATTTTTTGGTCCACCACGTCATCAACGAAGGCCAATCGCACCAAACAAGCCTCTGCTGTAATAACCACCAGTTCACAGTATATTGCAGATGTCAACTTGACATCAATTTTGTCTCTAGACTGATGTTTTACTTGAAGAGCCTGAGAGCCTTGATCAGTGAATACTTTTAAATCTTAGACCGATCATTTTGAGATAAAAATAGAGTAAGCAGGCAAGAGCAAACACAAGCGGCAGGCGTGGTCTGTAAAGTTACACCCACGCAAAGCGATGCACATTATCATGCTTGCGACAGAGAACTCTAGCCCAAAAACTTGGCAAAATGAGAAGATAAAAGTTAAGTCTCGAGGCCAATAAACTATTTCATGGCCACGTCTATCCTGCAACCAAACAAGGTCGAATTGAGCCACCAAATGGACGAAGTCACATGCAAGTGCAAGTGCAACGACCAATGCAAACTTTGAAAGATGGTACGGATAATAACTTTGAACAACAATTTCAATTGTACGTTCTTCAAAAAGAAATCGGAAACATCAAACGAAAGGTACATACACCCGACCGAGAAAACTCAAAATCCGCCTCGCAGTCAACCCCACAGATCCACTTCCCGCCTTGGAGATGATCCTCCAATCGAAAATCAGGTATACAATCTTCCTTCCGGTTTGACTGATAACACGGGGTAAGAATTCCGAGAGCTAGCAAGGGATGAAATGGAGGGGCCCTGTGATTGTTCGTCTGATATCTTCAATTGTTTCGAGTGGTTGCATTTTGATGTCGCCGTCGCGTAGACACTTTCATCACAATGGCTGCGGTGCCTAAGCGATGGAAGGTCTTTCGCCTATCCGATCTGAGTACACTGTGGGATGAACAAGCAGAGACACAATATTGATGATCAATAGCTCCTGCGTCATGTAAGTCTGTCACTCCTAGAGATGGATAGGTAGATGCGCCTCTTCTATGTAACAAGCACCTAGCACAACTTATTGGCGCTCGCTCTCTTTGTCCTAAAAAGGATGACAGCATTTGCAAGTCATGGGCGAAGTTCATCCCTCCCATGTAACCACAGCTCTTCTAAATTGGGTATCTCGTGCATATGAAAATGAGAAGTCATGGACCTGCCTCCACAGCCATCTCGGTACTGATGAAGAGATAATTCCCATTATTCCTCACATGGCGAGGAAGTATAGTGCCTGTGAAGCAGTCTTTGATTTCAATCTTTGCCATTGGTTCCTCTTCCTTTCCTACCCCTCGGCAGTTGAGTTCCAAGAGCTGGACTCGTTAGCGTTCTCCTTTCCTAGTAATCTCGGCCACCAAAAACTTGTCAATCAGACCATAAAGTCTGGCCTATCACATACATGCCTGCCTGCATACAAGTGTCCTCTTACACGACCCAAATCATTAACATTGAAGAGCTATCTCATAGGTAACAAGGAAAGTCGGCAATTACCAAAAGCAAGGATTAATTGAGATGCCTTACCATCGGAGAGACTTATGTGTGCATCTTCGAATCATGTCCTTCAATGGCGCAACGAGTGAAACGCGATATCTCTTACTTCCTCAGTTATCGTCAATACCAATCTCCACATCCTCGTGACGGCACATGGACTTTGAAGTAGAAATCCAAGTACAAAAGTGGTCCTGCATATAATCCATATCATTAAATCTGCACTCTTTTCCCCGTACATCTGAAATGCCAAGTTATTATACATCCCTTCGGAAAATGGCTCTGATAGTATACATAGCCGTTCATGCCAGGCAGATACGTAGAAGCAAACGAGCTTCGGCATCTCCGTGCAGAATCTTAATGACTAAACAAAAAAGGACCGAGAATGAATGCCTGCGATCTTCTTTGACAAACAGGGACAGGGAAGTTGCCCGTCGTTTGACGGCGACGTACCCAGGTTCATTTTCAACAGTCAATCGAAGCGAAAGACACTGAGCTTCATTTTTCTACGACGAAACCTCGTGTTTGAAGGGTATTCCAAGTCTGTTGAAGAGAAAGAAAGGGGAAGAAGAAATTTTACACAGCCACAATCATGGAGAACTCATTACTACAATACGTTTCACAATTATCTTTGGCTCAAGAGTCTCATATCCCTTGCAAAAATTGTGTTTCAAGCTATCAATTGAAAAGAATTTGGCTACCTAATTCTAGCTACATTCTAGCTGCATTCCATTCCTGTGCAAGATCTTCCCTCTGATCAAAGCTCTTCCCTGGATCTCCAAGTTTAGTCAAGCTTGATATTTGACGTCAAATATGTCCCGTAAATGTACTAGCTCATGTGAGGGTATCCGCTTTTACCCCGGTTATTCGTAGTTTTTGTACTCCTGCCTTCATTCCGGTAATCCGATGTTTTCGCCTCGTTTAATTGGAAAATTTGAGGCCCAATTGCGCTCCGCTATATTTTTGATATGATCCAAACTTTGTGTTGAGAACGAATTCGTGTATGCGAGTGGAGCAAGACTGAATAAACTAGAAGGCTTTCAGACCGCGTTTTGTAACGACAGTGAGGCAGGCGAGCTGCGAGTGGCAATCTTCGGATCCGAAATGCTTTCAGTAAGTGGGCAATGAATTTGAACCCAACGTTTATTCCATGCTCATCGATATATTTTTCTGATATGTAGCTTTTGTGCGGAATCTGGTTGTGCCGGGCGTATTGATGTCTTCACAATTGCTACACAGAGCAAGTCTTCCATTGATTTTTGAGCATTTCCCCTAGATTCTTGTAGAAATTTCGTAAAAGGATGATAGAACCCACGCCAGAAAAGTTCCCTGAGCCCGCCTGACTGTCCTATGGATCTATTCCACAAACTTTTTATCGATTTCAATTTTGATCCTCAGCCAGTACTTCTAGGCCTCATAGTCGTGGTTCTTTTCTGACAAGCACTTTCCCACTGACTAACAACGTAAGGCGGAGGAGGAGGAGTATTCAGTGGCGGCGAGGCCAGTGAGCTAGATGCATCGTTCGAACTTACTGCCCAACCAATACTCCTTGGCCCTCTAGGCAAGTCTCCTACACTATCCCACATCCACGGATCCCATACATCATTGTCAATACTATCCACCGTCATCATAGCCTGTTGAAGTTCCGACAAGTCTTGAACTCTTTTAGGATCCTCGGTTCGTCTGGCAGTATTTGGGGATGGTTGATATGGCTGAAAGGTCTCGATACTGGTAAGTGTAGGACCGACACTTTCTGATGTATCTGGTTCGGCGTTCCAATACGAAGGAGGTGTTGACCATGGTAAGTCATCTTCGCCAAGACGAAATCGTCCTGGTGTTGATGGCAAAGGTCGGTCTAATCGATCCATAATATTTTGACGAGGCAGATTCACTATTCGGTGTTGTATTGGACTGCCAACAGCACTCATGGGGCTAACAGGACTGACTGGACTAATTGGCTGAGTTCTATCGTTCATCGTCGGTGGTGCAGATCTCCCTCTCCCTGGTGTTTCCACACCGATACTTAACCCTCGATTTAGATCTCGCTGTTGCTGTAGTTTTTGCTGATAGCGAGATGGATTGTTGGTTTGAGGATGACCAGGAGTCAATATCGATGGTATTGGTTTGCCACCCAAATGTGTATTTGCTCTTGCTCTTTCCCTTTCCTTCACATTCCTTGATGCGTACCTCAACGATGCCCCATGTCCCTTATCATTCTCAGACGTCGAGACTCTGAACTCTACGTTGACATAAACTCCTGGTGCAGATGGCCAGCGGGATGATGATCTTTGTTGTGGATTCGGTGGGTATGGACCATCAAAAGAAGTCGACATCTTTATTTCCCTCAAATATAAATCTTTGATAACTTGTCAAATTTCAAAATTGGACTACACTTTCTTAATTGGATCCTCAGAAGCGCTTGTAGGAAGAGATCGGTTGGGGGGAGAGGAGTTTTATGGTCTTGAAAACAGCCGTTTGTGTTGCAATCTCATGGGTAACAAGCAATTAGATGACGTGAAACCAAATAATTAAATTTGGCACATCCGACAAACAGGACCTACTCCGCCCTATTTGGAGAGGAGGCTTCAGGGCTTGTAGCCCGCTGTGCCCACGTAGGCTTAGTAGGTATGTAACGAAGGATGCAACCTTTCAAGGATATAGAGGCTTAGCATGCCTGGTTTTCTGTGTTAGAATGAAAACCAATATATCACGGCCATACCCAACTTCTTTTGAATTGCCTATGCACGGAGTGGAGATTACCAACATACGTAGATAAGGTGCTTAGATTTGATCCACAGCATCGTCGTGTTCGATTAGGTGATGGAAAATAAATCCCGACATGTCTTTTTCGCGATCTCGGATATGCACGAAAATGAGAGCTTATAGGAGCTGCTCCAATTGAATCCTGTATTACAAAACAATCCATGGCATGATGGATTTTACCAAATGATACCGTAATCATTTAGTCAATCAATTGTTCATTTAGATACAAGATCCGTTTGACATTGTGTTCAATGATAATGTTGTAGGAGCATTTGATGGTGGATAATCTCGTGTTGTCGTAAGGCTAAAGGGCAATACTTAGCTCATGGTGATCCCCCCCCCCATCTTCCAGAAAACCCCCTTGGAAAGAGTGGATCCGAAATGTTGTACAACAACGTAGATCATTCGCTACAGATTCAAGCTCGGACGATTGGGCGCGTCGCTCTGGTTAACCGGGTCTACACATAGTACGAGGCAATACGTCGAAAAAATTGCAGTGCAAGATGGGTCTACTCGTATGGGGGTCATGATTTGACTGTAGCATGAAATAATTAGAGATCCGTCCAAATTTTGGTCACGATTCCTTCGGATCTTTAAATCTGCCAAGCCACATCAGAATTCAAAAGCTTCTGTCAAGATCATTAATGATGGTGCGTATTACGGATAGAGCTGTACGACTCGGATTAGGACGCGGAATGTTTTTCGGAATTTTAATTATTGGCAGCCAGAAGCTCCTCAGGGAAAAACCTAGTGGCCTTATCCATATCCACAACGGTACAGTTTTGCGGTTGCCTATTGTGGGGAACCAACAAACAAACATTTCCCCTGATTTATGAAATTTATTGCTCAAACCGAATTATTCAAGGAACTTCAGTATGCCTCGTTTTAGCGCCTAGTTTGGGAATATATGCAGCCTGCGTGTTGAGTATCGATGCAACGAACATCACCTGAGCTGAGTTAACAGAATCCAAAGTTGTGTAGGACAAAAGTCAACCAATGTCTAATTGCATATATTGTTCATTTCTCATAATGACCTTCTTCGGATTATCCTACCTGTCACATCCTTACTAACCCCTGTACTAGCTCGCAGTTATCTGGATATCATATTGTGAATTTGAATTTGCCGTCCCCGCTTCCATAGAATCGTAGACGTGTGATTACACATTCACATGCCGTCTTTCCACATCTTTCACCAATTCTCATTGGCAAGGTGAAGAGTACCCCCCGTTCGCATTTACCGTTGGAAAGGGCGATGAAAGTAATTGCATTGTTCTTACGATATCTATGAAGCTTTCAAAAATAGTGTCACACCGTGTAATAATGCAATCGTAGAGTCTAAACAATGAAGCAATGCACGGATAGGAAGGCAACACACTTGGTCATAGGACATCTCTCCAAATCCCATTCTGAGAATCTTATCACAATTTTCCGATATAAAAATATTCTTATTAACTTCAGGCAGTTCTATGGTCTAAATATAATTTATTGAGGCATCTAAATATTTCTTAGTCTCGACCTATAATCCTTGGATCCTCTGATAGTGAGATGGCCGTCTTGGTTGACAGAATTTTGGCATTTCGCACCGATGCATTATAACACCGAAATCTGCAAACATGCATCCCAAGGAGGATAACGGAAATGACCTAGTCAGCCTCGATCCATCCTTCAGAGACATTCATTTCATAAAGTTGAAAAGTTGTGGTGAGCCTCGCTAGTTGAAATCCTCCATCGTCGAAAACGACTAAGCCAAATAATCCTTCGCTCTCCATACTACTTGAAACATGAATGCCCCGAGGAATGTAAGCATAATTTAAAGTTAAACACATGCTATTCTATTCTCAATATTTTGCTGGAAAATGATGACTTCTGTGCTTCTCTATAGGAGCCTGCATGTAAAATTCTGCATCAAATCGATTGAGAAGAGGTATTGATGCCCAGTTGATCCACTGAAATCCTTCGCATGCAAGAAGCCCGAGTAATTCAACGCAAGGAGCATTTTGTAGAAAAGAAAAAGGAGTTGATAGCCGAGACCCTAGTCATTTACTTCTTCCAGGGGAAGGAACGAAGGCAGACTTGAAAACCATAACATGATGCTTTCAACTGAAGAAAATTTAAAGACACCGAGGCATCACAATTAATATTTTGGTCCTTGTGTTCTTATTATGGCACAAAGTTAAGCCCCTTTTCAAATTTGTCACTTGATCAACTGAAGGTTTTCCATCAGACAATCGTCTGATTAGGTAAAAATTCCCTTGAAGTACCTCTATGTTTCGGGCTCCCATATACAACTTCTTGGTCTTCATTTAGCTCAAACAGCCTAGGTTCGATCTATATGCAATTGTGGAACATGTTATTTAGTTCGTACATCGCGGACGAAAATTTTCAGGTCTTCTCTGGGTCCACTGAACCCTACGATGGACTCGCGACGTCTGCATCAACTTCTTTACATCAGAACGTTCCGTTCTAGCTTCTTTATTGGTAGACCAAAATGAATCCATATAAGATAAACAATACCACCGAAATCATGCATGAAAATTATTGAAGTCGAAGAACTGAAAATTACCGTGTAGACCCGATCTCAAACATTTATGGATTTTTCGAATGCCAGAAACTGGCCTGTACCATTCTGCCGGTAGATTATGGGAGAGAACTAGAGAAAGCAAAGTTAAGAAATTTCAGAAGGCGAGTGCCAAGTTCAAGCTCTACTGCTCTTTGAAAGTTCATTTTATTCTTTAGCTGAAAGCATTAAATTGAATCAATACCAATCGAGAGAACTTCTCGATCGCGATTAGATTTACCAAAAGAACAGGAAGCTCACAAGAATGACTACGAATTCTGAATAACCCGCTTTGCCACTTGTCTTTGCCGAATTCGACACAACTTGAAAAGAGGGACTCCCGCAAAACGCCTTCCCCATCATCTTGACCCTCGAAAGCAAGAGACAGGGAAATTCAATACACTCACGTGTTCCCAGTATTCTTTTGCTGTCCTAAAACTCCAGAAAAGCTTCAAAGTTGTCATCCAATTTCATTAAAGAAGCCCCGATTGACCTTTCTGTTGATTCTCTCTCCCAGAAGCCCATACACCAAATACCCTCCCCCTTCAACTCTCAGCTCAATTTATCTTCTAGACTTTTTCCACCAAGTTGATTGTTTTTAAACAGCAAAGAAATGGTGATCGAATCCGAAAACATTTGGAGTGTTATTTCGGGAAGGGAAGATACTCTTGAGAAAGAAGGAGAGGTTTGGTTTGTTTCGATAGATTAGTTGTGGTGCAAGGGGATACATACCTATAATTCATACACCCAAGAAGATTCTTGCTCCTCAATCCAAGTGCTCCTGAGATCAAGGTTACTTTCCCATTTTATTCATTTCTGCCATGTTCTCTTAATCTGAAACTTCTCCCGTCTTTGGAAGACTTCATTTCCTATATTCCGAATTTCCGAGCGTATCCATGTCATGTCACTTTTCGTCCCAGTGGATTCATGGTAGAAACTGACGCAGCCGCTAGAACGTTAGATTCAATTCTTAAGCATAAAAACGGCGGTGAGGTCGTCGGTGTGTCGCAGTTGGTTAAAGAAATGACCCATGGATTCCAGAGATCAGCGATACCTCACACGCATAGCTGGTAGCACTGCGCAGCGCAGTCGGCTTCGCTTTATCACTACCACAATCAAGCACACTATCTCATCTCTGTTATTGACTGCCCACCATTTAGAATCGCTCATTGCGTAGTAACTCACAAAATACTCATTCACCTTCCACAATGAACACAACCTCTTGACAATTACCTCAACTTTGGAAATTATCCCTTCTCTTCTCATGGATTTCTTGTATTTCCTAATTCAGTTACAAAGGCATAGAATAGCCGTAAAGATTGACAACATTCTATGCCTTAATAATTCGTGCTGTTCGATCTTAAGACCTTCAAGGCGAGAGGGCTAATATAAATCGCGGGGCAGGTGGTGGAATGAACTGAGCTAAGCTATATTGCACCGCCACGTTTGATATGTGGCTGTGCATGGGAAATACATTCTGGGACGAAAATGAAGAATCGCTTGGAGAGCCGACTACTACCATGAATTTCTCACAACCGTTTGCTGCTTGCTATAGAATTTCTTTAAGCAAGTCTGGCGATTCTATTTTTTAAACTACCTTCTTATCCGGGAAATTTCAATCAAATACGACAAGTTTCTTCTATCTTTTGACTAATTCACTTCTCGTCTTTCTCATTTCCTCAGAGACTTAATCCATACGTTTACAGTCTATAATAAATGGTAGCCTCCCGGGCCTAGTATACAAGCATACACTTACCAAGAGTAAGCTAAACCTTCAGCAAATTCCCCAACTTCCAACTAATCCTTAGAAACTCTCTTAATCTCCCTCACAGCGGCATCAACCCCCTCAACAACCAGATGCGGCCCCCCACTTGCCAAATCGCCTAAAGTATCATTCCAGCCCCCTTTACTTCTATCCACCCAACAAGTCATCAAACCAGCGTGTCTCGCACCTACAACATCAAACGGGTTTCCGCTGACAAGCCACACATTCTCGCAATCCTTTTTCTCAACACCACCTCTCACCTCCCTAACCAGATGTTCATAAACTTTTGGATGAGGCTTATAGTGTTTTACATCATCCACTGTGATAAGTTCCTTAAAAAGACCTTTGAAGCTTGAAAGCTCTGGGGAACTTTGGACGGATGAAGAAACCATTTCATTTGTCCCATTTGAGAATACATATGCATTGGTTTCCGAATCTTTCGCCAAGTATCCGAGTCCTATTAGAGCGTCTGGAAAGGCGGAGAGAGAATTATATGCTTCCATTGCACTCTCAATATCTGCTTCAGACAGAGCAAGTTTGTGTTCGGATATTGCGTGACGAAGCGATGTATTTGTGATTTGTGAAAAGGGTTTATACAGTACTATGATTATTGTTAGATACCTACTTGGTTGCTTGATTAGACGTGAAGAGAAGGAAACCTACACATGCTGTTCATTCGAAAGGTATATTCTAATTGCTATGCTCACATGTCAGACAAGTTGCATCGATTGGTAGGAAACACAAGGTCACTATATACATATCTTCTCCATAGCGTAGCAACTGATTGAGCCTTCTCATTGCCAAAATGGCGAGCCAATTCTTTTGCAATACTTTCCGTGGAGAGGAGAGTACCATAGAGATCAAAGGCTATAACCGTTTTCTTGTCCGACATGATCGTGTGTATACCTAGCAAACTCAGCAATTTTCTTAATCGTTCAACAATAAAAAGTGATGACTTACCGAGCTTTACAATAATATTTGGTACTCAGTTTTATGTATATGAGATTATCGAAGAAGAATATCCGCGACGTCTACCATTCATTAACAAGGTCCAATGAGAACATCATTGCGGGGTAACATTTACTTACCGCTGATCAACACTAAATCTCGTCTGGTACCGAAAGCCTAGAATTGACGTTAACGCGGGACGATCCAAACACTCCATAGCACAATGGTTCTAGCTAAATACTTGGCAGCACTAAGCATCTCCACCTATGCATCTTAACTGTCATGACTTCATCAATGGTGGCGTCCGGGATTCTCTTCAATGTAGACACCACCATATAAATAAAACTACATATTCTAAACTTCACATGGAGTTACGGAACCCAGAATTACCGAACCATTGCCCCTTCATTTCCCATCAAGCTTTATCATCAACATTGGCGATAGATTCCGCGCCCCATGATCGACACCACCGAAGAACCCAATTTTCGCATCTTTCTCGATTGTATCTCTACACCTTTGATCGAACAATGTACATCTGCCTCCAACTCAAATACATCGAAACGGAAAACGCGAAAAGCTAAAGCGGGGAGGAAAACAGCGATAAAACCTCTATCGAAAGAAATCGATGTAGAAGAAGCGAGGATCAACGATGCGGCGGAGCTGGCGGAGTTTATCGAAGTACGCTCCTTTTATATCAATATCAACGAGAGCCTTTGCCCGAAGAAACGAATATTAATACACAAAATTAGTACATCGCTCTAGAAGTATTCACGCATCTCCCATCTGATCTCCGAACCTTATCATACACAACCTACATCCACGACCCCTCTCTCCAAAAAAAGTACCCCTCCCTCGTTCCCCTCGATTTCGAAATCTCAACTCTCCTCACCGACTCTCTCCCTGCTAGCATCTCTGAATCACTACACACATACTCCCTGCTTCCTCCCTGCATATCAATATCCTCATTTCTCCACACCCCCCTTTCTACTTACTTCTCGCAACTCCTCTCCCCGCCCCCAACACCCCAAGCCCTCCGCGCAGTCACCACTGCCTGCGAGCTCTGCGAACGCGATTGGATACCTCTCACCTACCACCATCTCATCCCCAAATTTGTGCATGCGAAAGTCCTGAAACGCGGTTGGCATACCGAAGAAGATTTAAACAATGTAGCGTGGTTATGCAGAGCGTGTCATAGTTTTGTGCATCGCGTTGCGGGGCATGAGGAATTGGCTAGGGAATACTATACGGTTGAGTTACTGGGCGAGAGGGAGGATGTGCAGAAGTTTGTGGATTGGGTAGGCAGAGTGAGATGGAAGAGTAGATGATGAATATTTGATTGGTGATCGATGAAGAAGTGGGGACGGAGAAGAAGGATGGGCAATCATGGTTTGAAGAAGGTCAACACGTAGTAGACATGCATGTATTTAGGAAGAGACGCAGGTATGTATGACCGTAAGCTGAGAAGACCGAGGCTATTTCTTGGCCCTTTGAACCGACGATTTTTCGGAATCAAACTTACAGGAAACAGTTAGCAGTCTATCGTAGTTGCGCATTGCATTTCTGTAGTGTACCAACTGTTCTCCGCGCACGTGTACTTCTTCGGCATGAATGTTGAGGTAGGATACGATATGTAGATTCTTCTATGACATTGTATACCTGCTCATCTCTTTTATCAATCCAACTAATCATCCCTCCAATTTCTGACATTAATATGTATAGTTGTTCTGAACTCCGTAACTCTTCCATATGTATGTCACAGAGTTGTCAAAGGAAAATGTGGCTTCCATGTCCCTATACGTCTTTCCAACTACATACCCGGCCTTCTCCTCGAAGTTTATTAAAAGCATTACAAAATCGAGCTTTCCCCGAAATTGTCAAATGATCACCCACACTCATGACACGGCATTTTGTTGTTCGCCAAGCGGTTTGATCTTGTTTCAATCATTGCAAGTGCATACATCGGTGGTTCGATTGATGGGAAGCAGCAATGAGTGTATTCAGCTGAGCAGCGCAATATTTATTCATATAGATCTTTGATTTTTATCAGAAATTTATGGTAAATGTAAATGAAAGTTCGTTTATGTATTAAAGAAAATGTCTATCAATATGCTTCCAAGCTCATGCGTGTACACTCTGCCCTCATCCCATTATTTTGCCTCAATATCATACTTTTTCCTACCTCTCCTTCTTACGCTACTCAGAACTCCCTTTGGAGCATTAGCAGGCGTCGAACTGTTACTGACAATATTATTTCGTGGTCGAAAACTCGAAATGGCGTTGACTTTCCATCCAAAAATAATAGCTGGAACAGCGACAAGTGCGGTAACATCAACTAATCGTTATGCTAGCTATTGAATTTCTCGGCATCAGAGATACTTGCAGAGAATGGGAAGAATTCACCACGCCTTATATTGCATGCTGTCCCCTTCGTGGGAAAAATCGGCTACGTCCAGCGCGAAGAAAGACGTCAGGAATGAGAGAGGAAGGTGTATTTGAAAAACAATCATTAGCTTTGCTAGTAATCTTCTCTCTCTGACAATAAATAATGAAGACTTACAAATACAATGGTCATAATAGTAGATATGAAGATGCTTTTAGACTGTCTGGCTGAATCGCATGCTTGTAATCAGCCGAATTCCGCTTGTCGTAGGCTGAGAAGATTGTTAATCTTTGTTTTGTGTCAGCTAAAATCTCGACCTATACTATCAGAGGACTACCATTTCCTCGAGGTCCCATCTGGTTGATATTGGCACCATACTTCAGGAGGCACTGGGCATGTTTGAGCTTTTGCAATATACATGCAAGATATAAAGGTGAAATGTCAGCATTATTCACTTGATTGATATCTAAACCTTCACCTGCCAACAGTGCAATGATGCCGTTGTGATCGCTTAAGGATTCATGGGAACAGCATACGACTCTGTGGTAACAAGTACCATTGTCTTGTGCACCCACGTCTGAGACAAATGCACCTGAATCATGGAGTATCTCAAAGATCTCTAGTTGAGCATTTTCAGACGCAATTAGAATTGGGAAGTAGGACATATCATTCATTTTGTGAGTATCCGCGCCGTTGTTCAAAAGTTCCCTGAAAATTCCAATATGACCATGGGCACTGGCTAAGTACAATGGGGTGGCTCCGTTGATTCCTGGCTGATTGACTTTTGCTCCTCTTTGTGACAACCATTTTAACACATTTCCATGGCCAATAATACTTGCTATATAGATTGGTGCATTGGAATGACCGTTTGCCTGATTGATATATCTATGTGAGCCTCGTTCGTAAACAATCTTCAGAATTTCAAGATGGCCATACCCAGTAGCAAAATGAAATGCCCTAGTGTTATAATAATCGGTCTGGCTATAGTCGGCGCCTGCATCCAAAAGACACTTCACGTTCTCTTCTTTGCCATAACTGGTTGCTAGATGTAGTGTCGTTCCTTCGATTACTGGAATTTTTTCGTCCACTTTAGCGCCATGTTCTAATAGAAGATTGATGATTAAAGGTTCACTAAATGCCGCAGACCATTGGAATGCGGCAAGGCTGAGGAGTATCTCTTTACCTTAATGGATAAATTCTGTAGCTATAGGCATCGCAATTAAATCAACCTTGGAGTTTAAAAGTCTTCTCAGTCTCGGCGGAAGCAGGTGCTTCGGAATATTTCCTCCTTCAATTATTCTTCGAAAAATTCTATGGAAAGTGTAGAAATCTAGTAAAATTGCATGATTGAGAGGAGTTCGCATTATGCAAATGTTGCAAGAAGTCTGCGAGAGAACATGACACATAGGGAAAGATGCCGGATAGAAAAATCCCTAGTGCAGATTTTGATGGTGGTAGCGAATACTCAAATGAGAACTTCGAGGACTGAAGTGGGGAAAGGTTCCATGTAATTGGCAGTTGAAAATGGTCCCTTTGAGGTTGTGCATCTGTGGATACCTAAGTAGAGTCAGCTAGGGCGGGAGCTAGTACTAGCCCGTTAGTTTGTTATCACCTCTTTTATGTTTAACATCAAGTCGACGAATCAATATTGTGACATCGAACCTGAAACATTATTGTCAAACTTGATAATTCCTATGCTGTACCTATAAAATATTGAAATATTGAAATTTGCATGGTTTATTTGATTAATGATCGTTGTTCTACAGTTTCTCAGCTTTTCACATCCTGGCTTATAGTACATGCCACGACTACATTCAATATACCCGTACAAACGAAGAGTGAGTGAAAGACAGGCTTACTGGCTAGTATGGGGATAGAAGAGAAACCATTGAATTTATATAGAAACAAGGAATGAGAGAGATGATCTCTTCATACCCTATCCCACTTGACCAGCTAATCTGCGGGAAGAATCCCCTTTAAGTCGCCACCTCTATCTCTAACCACTAGAGTATCCATGTATGTACCCTTTTCAAACCCCGTACAGTAGTGGTAAATCATACAGGGTTTCGTTTTCAGGTTTATTGCGAAGATTGACCTGAATAATCGACTTCTGCATTTTTAGAAAATACACGAGTTATTGCATCATACTGCTCTAGACCGATCTTAACTATAGGTGTAGGATTGATCTGAAGGAACCATAAATTATTACTTCAACAATCTCCCCATCAAGGGACATCTTATCTGGCATAGGTCTCTTTAGGGTGTGGATATCGGACTTACGGGTCTACAACTGGCCGACAGGAGCCTACGCACAATTATGAAAGATAGAACTTTCGTAATTTAGGAGGAGTAATGAAAAGTCTTTATGTTAAAGATTGTGACGAATATCAGATACCTAGTTATTATCTCATCACGCTTATTTTAGCTTAAGACTTCAAGACTAACTAGCCTAAAATAAGCGATACTTCTAGTATGCGATCGTGACACAAATGACTAGTTGATTCATTACTATCATTAACTCTTATACTTCACATTAACAAACGAATGAATTCACTCCCTCAAAACCCAAGAAAAACAAGATAATCTCACTAACCTAAAATCACTCATTATCTCAAATCGACTTATAAATTACTGAATCTACTACAGGATTAGAAAGATTAATAATATACACTCAAATATACTATATTAACTTCCACTGTAATCTCAAAGTCATTAGATGTATTGCTCTTAGTATATTATTAATTAATGTTTGATTAAAGAATTAAAATATCTACCTAGCACAATTTGAACATTTCCCCTTCTTTTTCACTAAGCGAAAAGATACCAATGGAAGCGAAGTGAATAAATATATAATCAAAAATAAACATAGCGATTTATATAGCATCTCAAGTTATCGATTGATTTATTCTGAAAGGTTATTTATGTGATGATAGTAGGTGGTGGTAGTGATGATTTGAGGACTAGAATACTAACTAGCTAGCTAGGTCATCTTGATTGAATAAGATAACAGGAATGATAACAGGAATAATAACCCGAAGATCCGATAGATGTCGTGCTAGATTCTGAGTGTGAATAGGAGTAGGCCAATGAGATTATATGAGATGAGATAGTGAAGGGAGGAGAAGGGGGAGAGGAAAATAGGAAATGAAAAATAGACGGTGAAATAATAAAATAACAAGGGAGATAGAGCATTATAAAATCAAGAGAAAAGGTAACATATCAAAGCCAAAGCCAAAACAAAAACCTGAAATACGAAGCCAAAATTCCTATATATCTTAAAGATACACATCCGATCACCTGCTACTACTAGTAACTGAGTAGTCGAGCAACCGAGCAAAAATGCGAAAGACAAAACTAAAATAACCAAGAGTGACAACAACAAGACGTGAAAACATCGATGTATAAAACGCAAAATGTGTAATCAGTAATCAAAGGAACATGAAATTTGTGATTAATTAATGATAACTGACTCATGAGAAATTGTACCCTCAAAAATCCCACCAAAAAGATTACCATCCCTCACACTACAAAAACCGCAGATAAAGCGTCAAAGCGACATATACACAGTAGCGAAGAAACATCTCTTTTAACTACCTCTGAAACTTCAGTTCAAAAGACAAGAACTTAGCGTTTCCAAACCAAATAGAGAACAAGAAATATGAGATCGAGATGGAAGATTTCGAGGAGATCTGGTAGGGGAATGAAGGAAACGAGGGATTCGAGCATTAATTTTTAGGTGAATAGTGTGGATGAGAGGAAGGGAGATGGTAATTATGATGAAGGAGGGGTTTGGAGATTGATTTTGATTTTGATTTTAGGGGGAGATGGGTGGTATGTGAGGAGTTTGAGATATTAAAAATGGTGTAAAGGTAGAAAAGAGTGAGAGAGGAATTTATAGACGAGATAGAAATACAAATTTTTGAGATGGGAAATAAAGAGGTATATAAATAAGTGAACGAATAACTAACAAACGAGTGAATAATCAAAGGTTCAGGTTCCGACGTCCAACGTCTAAGGGTCAAGGTCTACCCCCTCGGTCTTCAGACCCGAGACCTTGTTCAAGAGTCTACAAACCCATCTATAGCCCTATATTCCTACAGCCCTATAGCCACAAATCATCATCCTCCCCCAGTTCCAGGTATTCAGATTTCCCCAAACCAAACAATCAATCTCTCCCAAGACCCGAATAAAAACATCCTTAACATACATACATACATACATACATACATACATACATACATACATACATACCTAGTACCAATCTCACCCCCCTCTCCCTTGAAACTAGTAGGCAGGGCTGAAAATATAAAATACAAAATCAAAAATATCCATACAATAGTCAATCATGACGAAATACGTACTGGTTGAAGATTAAACAAACAAATGAACAAGTAAGCAAATCGAGATCTTTTTTTCATCTCATCTCATCTCATCTGCGGTCTCAGGATCCTCTACACACCTAATCAACTAACTAACTAACCAACCAACTTACCTGCATGTTTAAATCCAACCAGCCAGCCTCACTGCAAGCAATGAAGTATGTCTCATTATCCCACCACGCCCCAATCCCGGTCTCAATTCCGGTCTCGGTCCCGGTTTCAGTCGCGGTCCCAACGATCTCTCCTCCCTCGATAACAGACCAGACCGGACCAGACCAAAGCAGTCTGATAACCCAACTCAATCCTCCCCAGCCCCAAGCCAAACCCAAAACAGACCATTCTCCCCATCCTTCCCACCGACCCAAACCCAAACCCCCAGCCCAAAACCCAACTACTCGCCCCGATTCCTACCCAATAACTAATTATCAATCACGAATCACCAATGATTATAACATTAATACTCATACCCTCATCTCATACCCTTATCTCATAAACATAAAACACCAAACACCAAACAACAAACACCAAACAACAAACACCAAACAACAAACACCAAACAACAAACACCAAACAACAAACACTAAACAGCAAACAATTAATCCTATAACGAATACAATAAATCCCTCCTTATATAAATCATCCTCCTTTTAATTATCCTTCTTTTATTCGATTATGAATTTTCAATCTTTAAGAGTATTATTCAATCACTCTTATAATATATAAAAAAATCACATTCAATTCAATCAATACTCATTAATTTATTAATAAGAAACATATACAATCTCTCTCTTTCGCTCTCATTCCCTCTCCTTTTCTTTATATTATAAAATAAAATAAAAAAATGTATTAATATAAGTTCTACTACTACTAAAAGATAATATCTAAATTACCTAAATAGATCTACAACTAAATCTAAACCTAAACCTAAATGTAAATCCCAAATCTAAAAAAACTTTTAAATAAATAATCAAAAAAATATAAAAAATGAATATTCAGAAAAGAAAGACGCTTTTCTACTAGTCATTAAAAAAAAAAGAAAAAAAAAAAAAAAAAAAAAAAAATTCAAATTATAGATTCAGAAAACTTTTTTTCATTTTTCTTATTTTCGAAATAACTATAACTATAACTTAATTATAAAATATTATTTCTTATTTCTTTAATCTCTATAAAAAACCACTAATTCCCAAACCCCCAAAATCCTTACTCCACTCACTCAAAATTGAATTACAAATAATACGCTTTTTATATATATATATATATTTTTTTTTTCCAACTCCAACTCTTTATAATCAAAATCAAAATCAAAATCAAAATCAAAATCAAAAACACAAAAAAAAATAATAATAATAATAATCATAGCTTCATCAATAGAGTGTCCCTTTTATAATTATAATTATAATTATATTGTCGGGATAGGGATCATGTGACCGTGCTAGCGCTTGCGCTAGCGCCTTTCGGCACTACAGCAATACGTTTCGTAGTCCTAGCTTTTAGAACCCTAAGCAATATTACAACAGTGTGAACCATAGTACTATATTGACTTCACCATCCCCATAATGATACCAACATATATATAACATGGTTTATTAGTATATAGATTATATCACTATATAAACCATTTCTTTTTATATACAAAATTCGTTTGTGTATAACTATACACTTTCTTTATTTAATAATATAATTTTATAAAATTTGAAAATTTAAAGATTTAATTATATAATTGTTATAAAAATCTAGTTTTTATTAGAAATTCGAATTATTAAAGTAGTTATTAAAGAAATAACTTTTTTATAACGAAAATCATAACAATTTCCACTTTTTTTATAATATAATAAAAATATTTATATAAAAACTAGATTTTTTAAAAGTTGAATTTTGATTATTATTTAATATTCTTTTTTTTTTCGAAAATAATCATTAGTTATTAAAATAAGAATATTGAAAAAGGCTTAATTTTGATATATTTTCAAATGGCCTGTATATTGATATAGCCTATATGCTGATAAATTATATTAATATTAATATTAATATTACTCAATCTCAATTCCAATCTCAACCCCAACTCCAACTCTAATAAAGATTATAATATAATATAATACAAGCAAGCTTTTCTTTTCTTTTCCTTTCCTTTGAAATAGTGATTTGTATATTAATTTAAAGAGAACATATCTAATTTTCAATTTTCAAATCTCGAGCGTAGCGAGGATCGGGGGTTTGGGGGCTGGGCCCTCAATAAAGATTCAAAGGTGAAAATAAGAATTCAAATTTTATATATAACTTAACTATAGTTATTTCAAAAAGAAGAAAAGAAGAAAAAAAGAAAAAAAGAAAAAGCTACTATGAATCCATAGTTTGAAAAAGTCTTTTTTTTTTTCCCGACGGCTAGGATTCTAATATTTTATCATCTCGAATTTGATTAATTTCGATATATATATATATAAAGATGAAAAGAGATGTAATAAAACAAAACAAATCAAAGCAAACGGAAGTAAATCAAAACATTATTTCAGTTACTGATGATGATATGTTCATCGTTTGAAGTGATATATGTATTATTTAAATCAACTATATCATCTACATCATCTACATCATTCAATCCCACCCTACCCTATATATCTCTAAACCCCTCCACAACCTCCCTCAACACCTCCCTCGCAACAAGCGGTTGTACTCTCCCCTCCTTATCCCCCCTCATCATCTTGCCCAACAAAAAATTAATCTTTCCATCCTTTCCTGCCAATATCTCCCCTACAGTTTTCTTTTCCTCCTCACAAATTCTCCTCGCCAATTCTTCATATTCATCTCTCTCCATCTTCCTTAACCATAATTGTTCCCCCTCAATAATATCCTCTACCGATTTTTCCCCTCCCACTTGTCCATTCTCAAACAGAACTTTCAAAACTTTCTTCGCCGTCTTTCCCGTAATTCTTTCCTCATTGAGATAATGTATCAGATGTCCCATTTGAGAATGTGAAATTATACACTCTCCATAACTCGTAAATTTGAGTGGATTTTCTTCCTCTCCATAATCCGAAATGAGAGCACCTAATTCATGTAAAACCCAGTTGCTTGCCCATTTCCCCAGTTTCATTTGGGGTTCATGAGGATTCAATAATGTCAAAACATCCACTACATTACGAAAATATTCCACTCGTCCTCCTTCATTCAGAGACACTAAATCAATAGCATCTTTTACCGTGACACCATATTCAGATTCTAGTATTGCCAATTCTTCATCGGGTAAGACGCCGAGTGTAGTACCAAGATGTTGTGTAAGTTCTTGATCGATAATCACAGGGGCTAGATCTGGGTCTGGCATGTATCTATAATCCACCTCTCCTTCTTTCCCTCGAAGTCTTCGTGTCTCTGTACTTCCAATGGCGTATCCTCGAGTTTCTCCTTCAATAACCCCACCTTCTTCCAGAACCGAAATTTGTCTATCACGTTCGGCAATGATAGCATCTTCAATAGATTTGAAACTACTCAAATTTTTGATTTCTGTTCTTTGCCCTAGTCCCTGAACACCAGCATACTCAAAGCCGGAACCTTCTTCAGTTCTTCTCTTTACAGAAACATTAACGTCTGCTCTCAATCCACCAGATTGCATACCTAAAACACAAGCATCAACTGAGCTTAACAACATCTGTACCTTTCGGACAAATGCCGCCGCTGTACTGGGATGATGTATCTGTGGCAAGGAAATAATTTCAATCAATGGTAAACCCACACGATTGAAATCCAACAAGTGTATATCTCCAGGTTGCGAGATTGTTTTTGCCGTATCTTGTTCCATCTGTACTTGTTTAATTCCTATCCGTATTTCATCTCCATCTTCCTTTGCAATTCCATCGTGCGCATATAATGTAATGTATCCATCTTTGGCAAACGGTTCGTAGTATTGTGTAATTTGATACCCCGCAGGTTGATCCCAATGAAAATAATGTTTGCGATCAAATCGACTCGTTCTCTGAATATTACAATTCAGAGCCAATGCGCCTCGAATCGCAGGTATGAGAGTTTCTCTTTGAAATATGGGCATAGAGCCTGGTAAGGCTACATCGAAATATGCGACATGTGTATTGGGCGGATCGTTAAAGGACGAGGCAGCGTATGAGAAGAGTTTTCGTTCAGTATTTAATTGTGCGTGTATTTCGATTCCCACTGTCAACTCCCACTCATCAAGACTTTGTAGCTTTTCCGGATTGGCATTTCTTCCTACTCCTTCATCTTTTGGCTGTTTCCGCGCTGCTTTGAAGGAATTTTGAATGCTATGATTCGTAGAGGAAGGCGCCGATTCCGTATTGGTGTGTAGTTCTTGTATTGTCCGAGATCTTGCGGCGTAAATGGATGGCAGATGCTTCCCACCAATA
Organism: Botrytis cinerea B05.10; assembly: GCF_000143535.2. NCBI lineage: Eukaryota > Fungi > Ascomycota > Leotiomycetes > Helotiales > Sclerotiniaceae > Botrytis > Botrytis cinerea. The sequence continues at coordinate 2,615,907 of NC_037311.1, forward strand.
ACTTGACGACGAAGACAACCCGTCGAATTGATTCGGCCCCCAAGGAGATATCTGCGGAGAACGAGAGGAGAGAATCGAGTCATCGGACTTGCGGATCCCCTCCAAGATTTTGAAGAGGCGGTATCTTTCCAATTGGTCTTCTTTTGGGCAAATAATGGTTTGATCGAGAATTCGAACAAATTCGCGGACGTTGATCAGATGGTCAGGCAGAGTTCGGGTTCGGGCTCGGGCTGATGCATGCATGCAGTGAGATTTTCTGAATAATTGGGCACCCGATTCGAGGGGTCTCGGAGGGGAAAAAGAGACAGGATCACTGGGTGGCTATGACTCTTGTCTGTCTTATCGACTTAGTTGGTATTATGTGTGAATGATGCTTGAACGATGCGATGCTTGAACGATGAAGGAAATTCCAGGGAGACCGATATTGATATTGATTATGATATCTCGTAAGGCGTCAGGCGTCAGGCGTAAGATATCGATTGATATGATGATATGTGTTGAAGAAGGATTGGCTATGCAAATACAAGGTGTCGAGGAAGAATGGTGCACGTCTTGGTACTTTGGTCTGGAATGCAATCTTCATCATACTCGGCGATGATATTGTCTTTTCCCATCAAAAGAAAAGCTAAAGATGTAGAAAATAAAATGTGAGAGACTGTGAGGCTGAATGAATCTTCATCACATTGTACGGGATTTGAATTTTATTTGTGAATTGAAAATTGGGACCTACATGAACGGTTGTTTTTATCACCAATTGATTGATTGATTGATTGATTGATGTCGGTAGCTATTGCACCCAATTCAATATCTTCAATTGAATTGTGTGTGTATGTATGTATCTATGGTAACATCTGCTGCAATCTGTTGGTCCCTTCACTCTGTTCACTCTTCGCCCCTCAACCCTTCAAGCCTTTCTATTTCATCCTTCACTCCATCCACGCGATGACAGCTGCATTGTCACATACTTTGGTGTGGTCTAATGGAAGGTCCCGCAACGCAGTAATGCAGTAGTGCAACGCAACGCAGCAGACTAAAACTATTGATCCGACCAATCTCATCATGGCTGTATATCTATGTGTGCATGTATGTATGTATATATAATTTGGTGTTTGCTTTGTTTGATGGATATATATATACATATATATACATATATATAATTAACAGGAGGATGAAAATACCTACATACCACACACTACATACCTATCTCGTAAAAGCATACATGACGCTCCGCTGGCCCTCCGGGGGCCACTGCCGTGGAGGCCGACTAGCTTTACAGTATTGTCACGGAGTAAAGATCGTTAGCTAGATGGTCACGATGAGATGGGTTGCTTCTTACTTTATACTTTTTCGACATCTCGGTATTGACATCTACCTTGGATTCTATCCCCCGGACTAAGGCAGTCAGACAGTCAGACGGACGGACTACTAGGTGCTTGATGCTTGATGGATTCTCAGGTAGATCAGATAAGCCATGGAAGTCGGTTGCCAATACACACACACATGCATGCATACATACACACATACACACATACACATACATACATACATACATACATATCTGCTACCCATATCTGAATCGATTTTATATATACATATATCGAAACAAACAAAAGCCATGAAAAGAACAAGACACTACAAAGGATACCTATATTGCCGCCACAAAAGCCACATGTTGTGATCTTCACCATGCATGAAATCCTTCCCGGGACCAACGAGGAAGAAAACATCATCAGCCCATCAATCCAAGTCCAAGTGTGACCAACCACCAACCGTTCATTTATCAATTCCATCACTCCAAACACGCGCCCGGAATACGAATAGAATCAGCCAGTCGGCCAGTCAGTCAGTCAATCAATCAATCAGTCAGTCAATCAATCAATCATAGTCAAATCGCCCATCCAAGACCTTTTCAACCTTTTCCTCTGCACAAACACAAACACAAACACAAACAGCATCATACTTCACCTCATACCTCGTCCATCACCCAACATCGTATGCGCATTCTTAAACAAAATCGGCCATCTACCCAACATATCTACAACAAATCTACAACATTTCTACTCACGGGAACTCTCCCATGATCATAAAGTCTTAAAAGCTCCCCTGCTTCATTCCGGACGATCCTGGTCGCGTCTTAGACCTCTTTTCTTGCCCTGCGCTGCTGGTCTCGCCCATCGTCCCTCCCTGCTACTTGATATCTCTTGTCGTTCATTCTTTTCGCATTAGCTGTGTTGGTGCTTCCATCCGTGGAGAATAATCTGAAACACTTCTCTTCTCACAAAACACGACGAGACAGTTGCAGGACGGCTGAACACTCGCTCAGCACATACTCTCACACTCACACTCACACACACACACACATACACATACACATCCATGTCCTTGCCCCTCATTCATCATCACCCATAGGTAAACCCAATTTGATCAACGCGCGCGCCAGTTTTATACCATTTTTATACCATTTCTATATTGTAGCTGAAGCTGGGAAGGGATATACAAACAATCACATTGCCACCATTATCATATCGATCCTCTTGAATTTTGACTCTTTTCTCTTCTCTCTTCTCTCTTCTTTCCTCTCTCTGCTCTCGTCTTGACTTCCGCCATTTGATCTCTTCTCTCTCTTCATGATCATGTTTACTATCATTAAATATCTTCAGTCATCCGTATTATCAATTCATGCACTCCATTCAATTGTTTTCTTCATCGGGCATTGATCATTCGTTATCGCACATCGATACACTATCGTAGCTACCCAAGATATCTAGGTAAGCCCTGTCAGAGATCGATCTATTGATTTTTTTGCTTTTTTCTTCTCGTGTTTTGGCATCATAGTGTTGAGCCGAGCTGATGTGAATGGACTTGGTAGATCTCTGCTGAGATATGGCTACGAGATACAAAATACCAACAGTTGAATCAATAATCGAAGATTCCGAAGATGAATCAAGGGACAATGTAAGGGGTCCTGAACGAGAATTCCAGAGTAGCATCACCCGTCGTCAACATCGATCAATTCACGATTCCACCATGTCTTCTTCACCCACAAAAGCAAATACCAGTAGGGAAAGAGATAGATCCAGAAAGATGCATAAATCTACTTCCAGTGGCAACAGACATTCTGCATCAAAACCAAAACCTAATAAGCATGCAAATGCGAAGCGCGCAAGTGGATCATCTTCAAAAGGAAATGCGATGGAGGGGCAACGTCTTCGTCAAAGGCCTGTACAACGGATCCGAGATGCAAGTTCATCATCGTCGTCATCGTCAAGCTCTTCGGATGAAAATGAGAATATTCCTAATCACAATTCGGTCCTTGCTGCGTCAAGAGCAAAATTAACTTCACCATCTATGATATCCAATTTAACATCTTTGACTACGTCGACAAATAAATCTAGTAGCTCAAGTGGAAGTAACTCAACAGTAACTCAAGCTTCGATTACGAAAGGCTTCTCGGTGGGAAGAGAAGTTGAGAGTAAAGAGGAATCTTCATCGCTAGCGGTACCATCTCCTCCAAATGTGTTTGCCTATCTGCAACAGGACTCCGACTCCGACGATGGAGAAGATGCGCAAAAGAAAACAGAGGGGCAAAACGTGGAGACACAAGACGATACCTCGAAATGGTTGATCGACCATGGCGATAAATGTTTCACCCCAATATCACGTCCACATACTCCTGAGGAACATCCAAGTGGCCCTTCATCCGTATCAAGCAGTCTTCACAGTGACGATTTCTCGGCACCAGAAGCCGATATCGACACAGATAGGAGCACATCACCGGAAAGAAGTGTTAATGGTCGAGAAAATCTACGAGTCACCACGATCTCAAAAGATGCGTCTGTCAAATTAGCGTCCCAAATGGCAGCTGCCAATCAACGACAAAATTATTACGGAGCAGCTCCATCATTTGGAACACCAAAATCCCATCATCGCACAGACAGTAATCCACTCTCTCCCGCTGATCTTGAAACACCCCGTAATCCACATCCACCCAAGCATTCACTCCAATCTCAGATTGATCCTACCATCACAGGCTATGAACTTCTTGCTTCTCGCTTATCAGCATCCTCTCATTCCGGTTCTGATACAGTAGTAGAAGATCGTATCAAGCCCATGTATCGAAAATTCGAAGCGCTCAATCATCGTCTTCTCCTTCATCTTCAAGATGAGATAAGCGAACTCGAAGAACAATTGCAGAGATTGGATAAAGCCGATACGGAATCTCGAAGGCTACGACACACTGGTAATGTTAATATAGGGGTGGATGTAGTTCCTGCATCGAGAAGAGCAAGTGAACAAATGGGTGGTGATTTACAATGGCATAAGATGGATATTCTGGGGAGGATCGGTTACAAATTGGCTCAATACAGTCAGCACTCCTCAATATCCCTACCTTACCCCATACCCCACACATTTCCCCATACTAACCTCTTCCAGATCAAACTCTAACCTCGTTCCACTCTCTTCAATCACTTCCTCCCGCTTCTCAACCAGACATTAGTCATTATCGCGAATACCTTCAAACCGTCCGTCCCATAACCGAAGCGGAAACAAGATTTCTAGATCCCAAAGTCGAAGATGATTTAGTTTCAGTTGCTTCTGGTTCTTCTGGTTTGAGAAGTCAAGGTCGCCATCGAAATGGAGATCAATTTATTCGTCATAAACGTTCATTACCATCTTCGATATCGGATAGTAGCGATGATGACCATCCGATTAAGAGAACACCTACCAGTAGCGCTGTCGACTCACCTCTTCACCCGCCACCTCATCTAGCGAATGATCATCTTGGAGTCGAAATTCCAATTTCTCACGCAGAAGATTTTCCCACGTTGGCATTTGCAATAGCTTTTAGTATTTTCATACCCATCCTGACTTTCGCAACTATCCCTACATTCCTGGGTAGAATGACGGTGGTTTGTTTGGTGGGATCCGGTATCGTAGGCGCACTGGTACAAAGTGGATTTATAGGTCTAAATGATGTTATTGAAAGTATCAAGGGTTTGAGGGGCTCGCAAAGAAGAGAGGGATTAGTTTGTGTAGGGGTTTATTTGGGGTGTATGGGGGTACTTGCGGGGGTTGTTGGGTAATAACTTCTCTTGTCTCTCTGCTGGGAAGGTAGAGGATGTTGTGATGTTATATTCGAGTTCTTGCGGTTATTCTGGATTTGTCGAATCTTTCGAATTCAACATCCTTTCGCTAGGAGTTCAGTAAGGGAAGATGAGAAGTCTTCATATGTGGGGTTCTGTGTTGGAGTTTCATTCGGTCTAGATTTTATTTTCTGGGTTGGGTTTCGTATCGGCTTCTTCACTTTTCTTGATTCTGGTTCGTTTCGTTTCGTTCTCGGTTTTCTCTGTTCACTTGGCTCGGTTCATTCGGTTCACTCGGTTTTCACTCACGTATTCATGATACCCTTTCTTGCACTTATGTATCTTTTTGCGCTTTTCTTTTGGGAAATGATGATCGGGCGCTATGGATCTTGGGTTCTGGGAATACTCTGTTTTATGTTATTTTCTATTCCATTTCCTTCCCCTCTTCTTCGACTTCGACTTCGACTTTAACATCGACTTCGACATGGAATACCTCGATTTGATTGCACCTTTTGAGATTTTCGGTACAGGGAATATGGTTTTTACGATTCTATACTATACTATACTGTACTGTGTTATGTTATGTTACGCGGTGTTATGTTGTACTATGCGAGGATATCAGAGTACGTACGAGAGGGAGATACTTTACACTTGTGCTTGTGCTTGCGGTTGCGGTTGCGGTTGCGGTTGCGGCTGCGGCTTGTGGGTGTATTCTTATATTCTGTATTGTACTATACTGTACTGTACTGTACTTTACTGTATCATCTCGGGTATCTGTATCGGGGTTGTGTTTTGGTTTGTTTTGTTTTGGTTGGTGAATGGATGGATGGATGGATGAGCATGAGTATTAATTGTGATTATGATTATGTACCCTGAGAATTCAGGGTTGGGAACTGGGTATTGGGAATCAGGATTTTGAAATTGAATCGTATCGAATTGTATCGCATCACATGGAATTGTAAATGTGAGTTGAACTTGAACTGGGTGGGATTTGAATTGGCATTTGCATTTGAATCAGTATCTGCACCCATGTTGAATTGGAAAACTTGGATTTGGATTTGTGAATTTCGATATGTGTATATGTATGTGTGTGTGCATATATTATTATATTATAGGACACTCAGTTCAGTCTAATTCAATCCAATTCAATCTACTCTAATCCAACTACATAAATAAACACATTCCATCAAATAAAAGCATGCGAATCAAAATCAAATCATCAAAAAAGTAATAATTTGTCAGTATATGTATGTATATATGTATTCTTTTAACTTTCCCAACCCTTCGACCCTCCTCTCCCACCTTTATGTTTTCAAAGACCCGAGACTATAACAACATGACATGATATAATAAAACAAACAATCCTCCTCCTTCAACATTCCCACACCTATCCAGTCTAATGTTCACTATTGATGGTAACTAACTGCCCACCCCTTGTCCTTCCCTTTCCCCATCTCTCACTAACAAATAAATATTGATCGTAAAAGCCCCTAGTATAAAGAACTCTAAGCCCCGCTCCATGCCATCCAATCCAATCCGACCCCAACCCACCCCAATCAATCCAGTTCAATTCAGCCTCACCTCCCACAGTAATGTAACCAGCAAAAACACTCAAAAAGACTATCCACGCCATAGCGCGTCAGCTCAACTCCCAACACCATAACAATTCCTTTCAAGACCCTGCACTCAAACTCCAAGGCAAAGCCAATCCAATAATGTAAACCCTTCAAATCCTGCCAGCGAAACAAAAGAATCCAGGAGAACCCTGCCAATCAACCCTCCTTGAAAATCTCATTATGATTCGTCGCATTATCGAAAATTCGTTTATATTCGTCGTCATTCTTTTCCCGTTCTTTTCTCTCCTCAGTTGCCTCTTTCTCGACACTAGTGTATCCCTCCCTCACTACACCCTTTCCCTTCAATTCATTCCACTCGTTTTCCCACTTCTCTCACTTTCTCCCCCCTCTGCAATATTAGTAATCCCACTAACACCACCCTCATTAAACCCCAAACTGCGCGCATGAAAAGGTTGACTCTCCATCGTTGTTCTTCCTCCAAGAGATGCCGGAACTGCCGTCCCACTTCCCATAACTCCACCATTACTAATTCCCCCAGGTCCAATATTTCCCTGTCCAATTTTGCTTTGTCCAGTTTTCCCCGTTCCCTCAACACTCGTTACCGGACTTCCAGTACTTGCAGTCCTTACACTACCATCCGATTCTTTTTTCAATAGCTTCGCAGGTCTGGGAACTGTAGAATCCGCCGGCTTTCCCGGATTGATATTCAAATTCGGATTTAATGACTCTGAGTTTTGCGAAATTTCATTATGTAGTGGACTAGAATGACTCGGCGAATTGGAATGTTTGCTTGACGCATCACCATCTTTACTGCGTTTAGAACTACGCGACGATATACGACCTTGCTGAACGTTTAAAAGATATGAGATTAGTGTCGTGTGCCGTATAAATAATACGATGGGGTGGATGAGATAACAAACTAAGAACAATGATAGAGCAAAGAGGGCGTAAAGCAGCTATGTGCTTGAATATTTTTCTCGCGGAAATTAGCGAAATGGCACCTTGACCCGCCCTTGTATTTGAAATTATCCACTGAGAACTTTTCGATTTTTATTCATAGATGAATATAGAATACCCGAGAATTGAAGCGAGTTTTCTTTCCAACAAACTCAAACTCAACTTCAAGATGTGGAGGATGATGAATGATCAACAGTTTGACCAGTTATTGGTGCGGTGTCAGAACCGTCATCACTCACCTGTTTCGCCCATCTCAATCCACAACTATTACACAAGTCTCGATTCCCACTCGGCCCCCTCCTCCATTCCGGGGTGTTCTTCGTGTGACAATTAGCACAATCTCGTTGGACGTTACCAGGTAACTTTCTTCGTTTTCGTTTCTTTCTGGCATTCACCAACGACGCTACCTCTTCGGCGAGGGATCGATTTTCCTTTTCCATTTGTCGAAGTTCATATTGCCAACTTGTAGCGCGTGTTGTTTTCAATTCTTCGAATATATTATCCCTGGAAGCTAAAGCTTCGTCTTGAGACCCAATTGGAAGCCCAGATCCACCTGGTTGCGTGATAGGTACAGTTGCGGTGCCAGAAACTCCTGGTGTCATGGGTTCGGGAAATGGGCTAGCTTGGGGACGAACTGATTGATTGTTTGATGACATTCCATCAGAAGTTTGTGTGTCTGTTCTAATCATGGGACTCATGATCATTGCTTTGCCGCCAGGAATATTAGTACCATTGGCACCAGTGGCCGAAGCAACATTTCGGGATGCTTTATTAACCAATCTAGTCTGGGCAACAAGAAATGTAGGTTTATGACCCTCCGATGCGTCTCCAGGATATAGTACTGTCTCAGTTTGTATCACAAGACCGCGCTTATTGAAAAGCTCATGTGAGTATTTGACAATCTTTCCCGTTCTCGCTTTTTCCAAGGCTCTACCAAATGCGACTTTGGAATCAGCACGCATCAATGCTTGGATACTTGTACCGACAAGATCATCTGGTGTACGATCCAAGAGGGACCGAACATTCGTTGCAACGTATAGAAACATGCCCGATGTTGACAATTTCGAATACATTTGTTGATCACTCAGACCGTCCATTCGCATCAGATCGCTTCGAGCCAATGCGTATACTGGTCTCACCCTGCCAACCATAACGATGCATTTTCGGCCTTTGCCTTGCTCTGCACAAAGAGAACCATGACTCTCAAACCATGTGTAGCCACTGTTCTTTCGGCGAATGCGGAATACCACATTGACAGCACTCCCTTGTGACGTTTCCTTCAACTCTCGAGTGACAGGAACTATATCACTAGGATGACAGATGGAGGACAATGCAGTTCCGACCAACTCAGATGCATCATACTCCAAGACTTGGCAACATGAAGGCGAAAGATACATGAATAAACCTTTCAGAGAAAGAACGTGAATGACATCATCACTATTCTCCAACAAAACCTTATCAAACATTCTCTTGGTAGTTTCCGGATCGCTGCCATTGTCGTAAGAAGCTAATGCTGCGCTAACATCATCTCGACTAATTGTTTGCCCGGCATCAATTAGACGAACATTTTGCTGAGGGGGTTGCCATTGATATCGTGGTAATGTGCCTTGTTTATAATTCATCGTATAAATCCCACCACTCACACCATCGATACTAGTTGGGTTCGCAACCACATCAACCTGAAACCCGACCACCAAAGAAAGTGTAGGATCGTCATCACTGGCAGGGATTGGAATCATCGTCAAAAGATTCATGAATGGCTGACCCCCTCTTCGATAATTGATAATGGCCTGCTGAGTTTCCGTTCGATTGTCGACGGCTTTCTTGAGTTCATAGACTTTATCATTTTCCGTGGCCGTCCTACGTTCACCAGCTTGAATTTTGCCATCTGGTGATTGGAGAAATCGACAATTTCTTCCCAATACCTCATGTCTTGAATACCCGGTGAGATTTTCAAAAACATCAGATACATATATTATAGGACAGTCCGTCTCTCGCAAGTCACAGACAACGAACGCACATGATAAATCGACGGCACCTATGTTAATGAGTTTATTGGGTCTCTTTGCCACTCTTATCAGCGCTCCAAGCATATCAAATCCAGTGCTGGAATATATGTTCGTAATTCCTTGCCCCGATGGGGATGTGTCGGGAGCGGTGAGAGCCGTGGGGGTTGATACAGATGTGGGTATCATAGCTGCACTCGAGGTTCGGGTTAAAAGGTTCGGTGGTGCATTTGAAGCAGACGGGGAGTTGTAATTGATTAAGGTTTGAGGCATGCTCATAGCGCTTGGTGATTGGCCCATGACATCGAATCTCGAAGACATTGCTTCATTGTTCTCATCTTCCAAGGGCCTCATTATCATACCCTCTCGAGTTCTCAAAAGTGACTCTGCAGCTGTGGGGCCCATAATACTGGATCTCGATGACATCTCTTCGTTATTTTCATCTCCCAAGGTTCTTATCCCACCACGGTCTTGGCCCCCCATAAACATATTCGAGTCCATGGAATCCATAGGGTCGTTCCCATATACGGTAGGGGAGTAATTATCATTCGAGTACATGCCCATCGGCGAATCTTGAGACATACCATCCATGCCTATGGAAGCATAACTCATCATCCCAGGCATCATATCTCCCGAGTAAGAACCATACCCCATAGTTGTATCCATCAAGTTTGGTCGCACAGAGTCGGAATACCCAAGTTGCTGCATCTGTGGCATTATACCCATTCCGGAATCCATCCCTCCCCCGTAGAGGTCGTTCATATTCATTTCACCCAAGGACTGTCGACGAATCATTGGATTCTCGGAAGAAGGTGTTGGGGTGCCAAATTGAAAATCGTTCAGGCCGACATCACTGTTGCCGAATTCAAGCATGGAAGATCGGCGATCGTGATCTTGCGAAAAGTCTTGTGAGTAACTCTGCCGCCGTTGTAACTCGTTATTGTTCTGCATGATGATTTCATCCAAGCTATTTCCGCCACTCATGTTATGATTCATGTTCATAGAGTTTCCGTTAGATTGTGTGGAAGGCTGCTGTTGTTGTCGCTGTTGCTGCTGCGGTTGAGGTTGTGGTATACTAAGAGATCTGGAATGCGCCCTCCTTTGAGCAACCTGCCGCTGCAAGTCTGCTTGGGTCATTGGCATATTGAAGAAATTACTCATGATAACGTCGACATCTGTGTCGGGATTGTAGGTGGCTGTGTCGAAATGGAGTGCACGGTAATGACACTTGAGTGTTGAAGACTAATGAAACTGTGCGTGAACGTCCAGTACTCTTTCGACCTCCTGTAAAATCTTCTCTCCACTTGATCAAGTCCGCAAATACGCCACCACTCAAAGAATCCCAAGACAAAACTCGAAGTTTGTATGTGTTTATATCAATCGTTGATCTATCAGGTTTTTTCTCAATCAAGTATGCGCTTTGTCGTATGCCATCATTCGTTCTAGGTCGCGGAGTATCGAGTCGCTGGGAGTGATGATAATATCGAGTCGCAGAATCCAGCAGCCCTCAGAAGATCTCAGAAGACACACTCTCGGACGGAAGATTCGTATAATGTTTTGTAAAGCTTGTGTACTTTGTACAATTCGATTGTCTTTCGTTCCGAAAATCTGCGGGGGACTTTACGTCGGAAGTGGATATCGGTTTTGAAAGTACCGATGATTGAAATGCGTGAGATTTGGATCGATATTGTGATATGGATGGATAACTGGCAGTCCTCCAAGAGGCTGGTGGGTATTTGAGCGGAGGCAGGTGAATATCATACAAATCAACCAAAACAATTCTGATATCAATTGAAGATGATTGTAAAGGGGAAACAAAGCTTGTTTAGTAGAAGTGTTAGTAAGTACTAAATAGTTAGACCAGGACGATCAATGAATCAACTTTTTGTGTGGTGATGCAAGAACCGAAAGGCAAAATTAGGTGGTGGTGGTGATTTGAAGAGGGATTACATAATGGATCTGATTGCGAAGGAAGTTTTTGGCAATCATGCATATTTAGCTATTATATTTATTAGCTATTATATTTATTAGCTATTATCTTTAGTTAGCTATTATACAACTTATCACGTATGGTGTAATTCCTCAACACATACATGACTCGAATATCAACACATCGAAAGTATCTCGTCCCTCGGTATATCCTCAAACAATATACACATTTCCCTCCCACCTACACAACCAGTTCCAATCTCGAGATCTAACCAGATGATGCACTTAATCCCCGCAGAAGATATCTCCCGCCCGTCCCGTCTGCAGACACTTCCACAGCTGGTGATAGATAGGGAGGGGGTACACTCGTGCTTCCATACCATCAACACGAATGGATGTCGTATGAACAAACAAACCATTCTTGATGCCTTAGGTAACCTTATCCAGCATTCTAGATAGGATATGATAGGATAGGATAGGTTACTGATCTACTCATTTGTACCATCCTGTCTCTCTAATTAGAGGATATAAAAGAAGAAAAGAAAAGAAAAGAAAAGAAAAAAAACGCAGGAGGATTATTAATCATTCACACCACACAACTTCTCAAGCATGCGCAATTACCCAAGGCCCCTTTTCCCATCAATATAAACCAATATAAATCAACATTTAAAAAAAAAACCATAAAACAAAAAAAAAAACAATTTTTTTTATTTTAAATATCATATATTATGATCACTAAACATCCTATTCTGATTTATAGTTCAATTATTACGACGAGATTCTCAAGTACTAATGCATACACACACACACACACACACATATACACACATACATACACATAGGTATACACACATACCCAACATCAAACCAACCAATCCTTCTCCTTCTAGTATCTACTAATAACATCTACTAATATCTCTCCTATAGAACTTATCCATCCATCCATCTATCTATCTATCCATCCACCCATCCACCCAACAACAAACAATCTTTTCCCCTCCCATCCTCATCCTCATCCCCAACAACAAAAACATCAACAAATTACAGATCTAAACACAAATGACTATTGATTACCTACACAAACCACCTCTCTGCTCTACTCATCACCCACCCCAGAGATCTACTCCAAATCTACCCATCAATCTCCCTCTTCTACCGTCCATCCCTCCTCATACATCATTCACCCACCCATCACATCCACCCACTCACCACCCACCACGCATCCCCTCCTTCACTAGTCTCCCCCTCCCCGTCAAACAAATGCAAGAAATCATCCATTCCCTTTCCCCTCTTCCCCCTCCAAAACTCTAGGCGCCACATAATCCCAGCTCAAAGATCCCGAAACCCTAGTATCGGGCATCACGGCATTGCGTCACCATATGCAAGCCACTATCATGTAGGGACCCCAGCCCTTTTTTGGTTACCATTATGGCCCTTGATTAAAATCTATCACGAATTTTCTCACCAAGAACTTATAAGTATATTTTTTTTTCATTCGCCTATCTGTAATTTTGGATTTGACCCTTGTCTTGTGAAGTCAACATCTCACCATATTAAGATTTTCTGTTTTCTCTTCTTTCTTTTCCATGTCCCGATTCTTTGTCCATCTGCATCCTAGGCTTTCCTAAGCTATTTAAAACATGAGATGGTCTGAAGAAACCATTGTTACTTTCCTCAGAAAAAAAGAAAGAAAAAAAAATCTAGCTTGCAGTGGCTCCCGTTTGATCGCTGTGTCATTCCATACACCCATTGAACTCGCCGAGTAATATTGATGACTAGCCAAATTTCAACCACAACCTTAGCCTAACCATCCCAAAGGTAACCCGGAAAATATACGTGCTCATGTGGTATCATTCTATCATCAAAATTTTATCTCATACCCTCAGCCACCCATGCAAATCGAATATCAATCTCAAGGCAAAGCGAAGGATCAAGCAAACCATGCGTGAACAATTGCTTGAGTTTCCGGGGAAAGTTGCGCCAAAAGTTGAGCGGGATTTAAACTTGCGGCCGCGAGGAGGGTTTTAGTAGCTTCAACAACTCTGGTGGCAGTCTGTCCTTGTAGTGTCTCGGCTTCAAGAGCTTGAGCAACGAAAACGAAGACCTTGGCTGGTTGAGAAGTAACAGCGGGGTTTTGTCTAGGTGTGTTAGTCATGTATAAATCAAATTTTAAATGTATAAACTTACTGTTCAATGAGCTGAACAAGGAAAAGGTATGCATATGGAGCAGCCTCTTCATCGTTGACAATAGGTAGAGTATCGATCCATGCTGTGACGACTGCTTGTTGATTCGCAACACCAGATGCATTGTAATGCAATATCTTAGCAATGGCAGCACATGCATTCTCCGTCGCGTAAACATTGTCTTCGCCTCTCGCGTTAGGGATTTGCGTAGCATCGAACAAAAGCTGAATTGTGTTGCCTACAAATTCAGTCCATGGTGCACCTCCCCTATGTGCTGCGACACCAATACCATAGGTAGCGGCTTGACGATTGGCGGGAGCAGGATCTTGGCATCCAGCAATCAAGGGGCCCTTGATAAGAGGTTCCATATATCTAGCGCTCTCTGCACCGCAGAACTCGAGAACATCATCAATGATACACAATCCCCATTGTCTTTGTGTGGGGTCCTCGCTTGAGAGAAAAGCGGAATATGTTGTGAGCAGTTTCTGCCACGATTCCAAGAAAGCGGGACCGTGGTTCTTGAAAATACAATGGAATGCTTTGTTCATGTCGGAGAGCAGAGTTTGATCGTCTTCAATAGCGTAAAGTGTTTCCTCAGAATCTTCATCGCCTTCTTCTCGATTGGCATCAGCTCGCTCCTCTGCCCTAGCCTTGACGCGTTCTTTGTAATCTTCGAGGGCAGAGATCGCAGAATCCATAAATAGATCCATTTGCTGTCTAGGAAGACAATTCTTGCCCATCACTTCCACCGACTCGTAAAAGCATTGATACATCTCAGCAAGTGTATCAATAGCTGGTTCGGCACTCAGAACCTCAAGGACCTTAGGGATTGTTGCTGCCCAAAGGTCTCTTAGCTGAGAGGACTCAGGACCGTATGCTTTCTTATAGGAATTGAGTAATTGTGGTACACACTTCGCCGAGACCACTCGAACAGGATCATGGAAGAAGAACGCGAGACCTGGCAAGGCAATGTTTACCATAACACCTTGCACATAAGGAGCAAAATGGGCCTCCAAGACTTGGGCATAGACCACCAAGAGCTCGATTGCCATGTGCTTGTCGTCAAGAGTGCTAGTTTTGATGCCAATAACTTTGCCCTTGAGTGGAACAAGCTCCCAGCCCTCTTGTGCTTGTACGGCCTCGACTTCTTCTTCGTCATCAAGAAGTTGAATATCTGCTTTAGCACTCGCCAACTCCAAAAGAGGAGGCATGACATATTCAAGATATGCAAGGAAGTCGGTTCCCATAACCCGACACATACGTCCCCAACAGTGCATGAGGTATTGAGCCTGTGGATCATCTGACTCCACAATGCCTTGTTGAACAGTGGCCAATAATTTGACCAAGTCTATCGCGTCAGTGCCTAATCTCTCCCTTCCGACTGCCAAGGCGATTAAAGTAGCACATTCCATTGCTTTTGCGCGTAGCAAACGAAGCTCCTTTGTTGATTCTGCCTTCAAGACATTGAAGAGGATAGGCATCAAGGTATCGTAGTATTTAGCAAAGGCGGCCTCTGCGGAGTCTGCAATAGTTGCGATTGTAGAGAGAGCTTGTTCTTGAACATATCTCTTTGGGCTTTGAAGAAGTTGGAATAAGTTGCTCAATAAGTCATCGAGATATGGCTCAAGAGTCTTCTTTTCAGCCTCTTCACAGAAGTTGACGAGAGCAGCTGCTGCGTGAGCTTGGACACGTGGCTCCGGGCTCTTGAGAACCGGGATAATGCTGCCTACCACAATTTCGTGATATTGTGCCTGCATGGTTCCTGCAAAATCTGTACTCATTTGTCCGAGAGCATTGCAACCGGCCCATCGCACACGCGGATGTCGATCGCTCAAAGCAGGAACAACAAGCTCCAGAACTTTGTTTAATTCTCCAAGCATCAAATCCCTGCAGCCTTCTGAAATTGCTGAGATGGCCATCAATGCAGCATGTCTATCTCTCCATGCTTCGGAAAGCATCATTCTGGGTAGCCAATTAAAGGTAGGTGCCAAAATAATTGATCCTCCGAGCTTGTTTGCCAATCGATCCATACATTGCTCACCAGCGACGTGATTCAAGTCACTCTCCTCCGGATCCATCTGTTCAAGTCAGCTAGTGGTTTGGCAAATCGAGTGGGGATATCCGTACATCATCTGAAGCATTCCAATCGGCTGCATCATCGTCATCCTCGCCAATATCAGTCATAAGACTCAGGCACTGAGTAATCATATCTGTTACAAAACTCGAATCCTTCTTCACCATAGCTGGAGCATAATCGGCAAATGTTGCCATGAGCTCGAGAGCATTTTGACGAACCACGTCGCTCAATTCCTTCTCCTGAATTGTTTGAATACAGAATGTAACTAGATTGTGAAATAATGGTCTAAACATCTTTGGGGCAACCTCTGCAAGGGTCATGAGTGAAATAAGTGCTGTGCTGAGACTCTCTGAGTCCACACTTTCCTTCAACGGTGGTAGGATTGAGAGGACTTCGGGTATAAGACCATAGTATTTTAATTGTGACTTTTTTCCGAGGCTAGAGAAAAATGATGTAAATGCTTCCATAGCTGCCAAGCGGACCTTGTTATGTCATTAGTGATTGTCCTGTATCCTAACCGTCAAGGGAACTCACTGCAGTTTCGGTATCTTGGAAGCCGTTCTTGAAAGCTGTGAGTACTGTATCTTCATGTTGCTTTTCGATTATGCCAGGAGTCGTAGAGAATATTCTGAATGCTATCTCTCTCTGTCCAGCTATCTGCGAAGAACTTAGAGTAGAGAGAACACCCAGGATTTCTGGCCATTGTTCACCTATGAAATGTTAGACTGGCTTGCTAAACACTTCCTGCGCCCAAGTATTATACCATTATCAGAATATTCTCGAGCTATTTCAGCAACCGCATCTCCAATCTTATTTCTCACTGAATTCGACTTCTCCAAACCTAATGCCTCTATGAGCTTTTGTCGGATAACATATGCTTCTTGCTTTGGAATGGCGAGAAATAATTCGATCGAGTTGTTCTCGTCGGTCTTGCGAGACTTGGATGCTATACGACGGAAGATGACTGCCGCAAAGGATCGAGTCTACAACATGATCCAAATTAGAGACGCAGAACGACAAGTTGGATATTGAGGACCAGAGATAAAACTTACGGTTGCATCGTTGGAACCATATATGTGCTCCACCAAGCCCATCAACAACATTTCAGGCTTGGTGGCTACCCAGTTATTGTTCAAGTGCTCTTCAGCCTGCGCACGAACATTATTGTCGGTGGATTGTAG
The DNA here is from genome assembly GCF_000143535.2 of Botrytis cinerea B05.10. Taxonomy (NCBI): domain Eukaryota; kingdom Fungi; phylum Ascomycota; class Leotiomycetes; order Helotiales; family Sclerotiniaceae; genus Botrytis; species Botrytis cinerea. Next base: position 2,632,902 of record NC_037311.1, read on the forward strand.
AGCAGACAGTAGCTGTGCAAGCTCTGCATGTGCGTCTGCTGGAAGAACAGACATGGTGATGAGATGTGGGTGGGAAGACTCGAAGGGGCTCAAAGGATACGAGGGATCGGAATGTTGAATATTAAGAAGTTATGCACTTGGCGCCAGGCGCATTCAATGCGCCCTAATTCCTACAAAGTCGAGGGTGGAAGATAATTATTGTACGGAATGGCAAAAAAGATGGACAAGAGAAAGATTTGCAGGGAGAGGAAGAAAGGTTTCTCTCTCTTTATTCGGAAAGTTGACGTTGGATAAAGTTGTGTTGTTGTGGTGGGGGGTTTAGAATTTAGAATTTAGAATTTTAGAATTTTAGAATTCCCTCCCAATTTTTTTTTGGAGATCACCAAACATTTATCAAAGTGACTCTCGCGCTAAAATTCCGGATCCATGTGAGTGGTCTCTGCTGCGAGAATGGCTCACAGTGAATGGCCGTGTCAGCGAGCAATACGATTGAATGTGTACCTAGTACCAACAAATACGGCCTGGGCAGCCGTACTTTGAGACGAGCCCTGGGTACTGCTGCTGGCATTTCTGATTTTGTGTGTGTGTTGGATTATGTGTATTGCATCACAGCTACTGTCAATCGATGGCGATGGCATTGTAGCAACACTTCATGGAAGGACTGATCAGTGAGACTGGAATGCCTACCCAGCTACGATTTGAGAGGAGGGATGCTTGCGTACTGTCTGGTCCTCGTAGGCTGCCGGCTAATGATTCCTTATGACTCGATGCTCGGAATGTTCATGCGTGTCCAATAATATACCTATTTGCGACATATAAAACATATAAAACATGTAATAATAAATATACCTCTCTAATAAGGGGTCACAAGCAAATCTGCAAATCTACATTTGAACCCTCCAAAACCCACCGCACACTCTTTTCCCTCCCTTCTCTTCTGTCCCTGCCCCCTCCCTTGAAACATCTCTCTATGATCATTGTCCTAGGTGTTCAAAATATGATCCAAATTTATAATTTATACCAAATCCCGTCCGTCTGCTGCGTAATTTACCGCAAATCAAAAAAGTATATTACTCAAACGGTCATCATGACCAAATTTACCCCAATTTTTTAGACGGCAAGGGATCTTAGCGTGCTGCTACCCCTCAATCCATGCTCGCTATGATCATTCATTCCCATCTATCCCCTCGTACATATTCTACACCAACAATCACATTCACAATCACATTCAAATTCAGATTCAGATTGCATCAATCCAATCAATTAAAATCACGACCCATACAACCACAAACAACAGACTGCATACGCAGGTAGCGACAGATCAAAGTCTCGTATTAATCTCTCTCTGCCATGGCAGATCGCACAGTGTTCGATCCTCCTCCGAGGCAAAGTACTTCTTCACCTAGTAATAACAATCCTGCGAGCATCGCTCATCGTTCTAGTTTTGCGGAAAATCTCCGACAGTCACCAAGAGCTCATAGGCATCCATCCTTCACACAGGCTGCAGTTCAAGAGTTGCTGAACCACCCTCCAGCTCAAAAGGGCGGAGATCCAAAATTCGCGGGAAGGGATTGGAGACAAATTCACGTTGGGGAATTGGTACAGGAATCTGATATTCATTGGTGTGAACTTGATACAGATGTTGAACATGCGACAAAGGTTTGCATATATTTCTTCACAGTAATACTTTGAGTATTAATCTTATGAACAGGCGCTGATAGAGTCCGGTCCTCCAAATGTCATTCTCATCCGCGAAACTCCAAATGATTTGACTGCGTGCGACAGCTTCGATTACAACGACCTCAATGCATACCTCCTCGTCGTCCTTGGACTAGCAAGCCCCGATGAAGCACAGACGGACACATATTCGCAATTAGCAAGCAAAGCTCGGGAACACGCACCTATCCCACTTCGAGATGTGATAACACTTGCCAAAAAAGAACCTCTTACAACCCTCTCTCAATCAGAAGACCTTTCGAAAGCCGTCGAAATATTTGGCAGTGGTGTACATCGTATCCTTGTTTGCAAACCAGGCACTACAACAGTTGTGGGAATCTTGAGTCAATTGAAATTGGTTAAATTCTTGTGGGATAATGGTAGCAGTTTTCCAGCCATCGATCAGTTATACCCAACTATTTTGAGGGATTTGAACATTGGAACACAGCACGCTATCGCAATCAAGTGAGCTGTCAGTATCCTCACAACTCGAAATCTGCTAACAAGGGTATAGTGGTGACAAACTTCTCACGGATGCTCTTCAGCTCATGAGCAATGAAGGATTGACCAGTATTGCAGTGGTTGACAATGCTGCAAATGTTGTTGGTAACATATCAACCGCTGATACTAAACTTCTTACACATACAAGTAGTCTACCTCTCCTCCAATCCTCTTGCATACACTTCATCTCTGTCATACTGAGCGAAAGAGGGATTGGTGATGGAAAGGATTCATTCCCAGTCTTCCATGTCAACCCATATTCAACTCTCGCCCATACAGTAGCAAAACTAGTCGCGACCAGATCTCATCGTATGTGGGTCGTCGAATCCGCGTCTCCATCTCCATCGGCTCCTGCGACCCCATCCCTCGCACATGCCTCCGTTGTTCAACAACCAAGCGGCAGTGGTTCCGTACCACCTTCTCCTTCATTCCCCGCTGTATCCGCCGCAGCTTTACCCGGCGCACGTATCTCAGGTCGTTTGACAGGAGTCATTACTCTATCCGATATTCTCAATCTTTTCGCTCGTACATCAGGTCTCAATCCCTTGAATCCAAATGAATCTCGAGCGAGAAGAAGAAGGAGCTCAAGTGCTTCGTTAAGACCGAGTATGGATTCATCAAGAGGAGATTATCTGGATACAATACGAGGCGAGCGTGGATCAAGCGTAGATAATAGAAAATGAGGGATTATGTGACGGAAAGCATGCGAGGTTGATTTTTCAATATGAAGAAAGCGAGAATAGAAATATCCACTTCAATAGCCTCATGTCACCGTGAGGCGTCATTCAAAGAAAAGAATAGGTTCAAAGCAGAATACGATGGAGTAGTCATACAACATTCTGGGCAAAAGTCCAAATACTATACGCATCGTTCAGAATGAACAGATGTTGAATGGCAGACCCTAAACGAGGACTTGAGAATGCCCCCAAAGTATGAGAGTACCTAGACCAAGGTGCGTTCGATCTTTATAGTGAGCAAAGTGTCGTTTCGATAGGTTGCGCTTCCTTTTTTCTCTTTCACGCGCGTACTCTTTTAGTTTCTTAGGAATCGTGTTACATCACTTTATTGAATTGAGTGGAATTGAATTGAATTGAAATTGGGAAACGCAGGAATGTTTCTAGATACCTCTACTCTCTATCTTAGTCTTAGCAATGACATACATATAATATGATTTGAAAAATGCATGCCTTTATATCTTCCGGGTATATCACACTGTGTCCTCGTGTTTATGGTTTTGCTTGTGGTTTTGCCTTTTTGTATTATTATTGTTGGTTTTGTCATTCTTGCTATGGTCATTGTTGTAAGTTAGGTATTCTGATTATTATCATCACATCACATCATATCAAGAAAAAAAAAATGAAATGAAAAGAAATGAAGGAAAGAGAGGAGAAGAGAAGAGAGAAAATGAACACTACATAATACACATTACGTAGGTATTGCACATTGCACATTGCACATTGCACATTGCACACTATTATATCTCGTCCCATCTCATCGCATACGGAAACCACTTGTTCTTTTTGCCTTTTTTTACCGTTTTGCTTTCTGGATTCGATTTTTGGAGTGAGGGGTTGGTGAGTGAGGGTTTTACTGTATTGTATTGGGTTTGGGGTTTTGGTTGTGTTAGGTTAGGTTATGTTATGTTATGTTATGTTATATTGGGGAAATACTCGAATAGATAGTTTAGCTCCCCCGGGATGCACTTGGTGGTTTTTGAAGATTGTATAGGGGTTCTGTTTTTTGGGGGGGGGGAGGGAACTTGTTGCTGCTGCTGTTGATGTTGATGTTGATGTTGTTGTTGTTGTTGTTGCTGGAAGAAAGGGATGGGTACGGCTGAAGAGAGCGTTGGATTGTGCTGAGTGTGTGGGTGCGTGAGTGGGTGCGTGAGTGCTGATGAATGATGGAGATATAGATATAGATATAGATATAGATATATGGGAGAGGAATTCAGGTAACGAGGGTAGGGAGGGGATGGATTAGGGAAGGATGAGAGGGGAAGAGAGAAGATGAAGATGAAGATGAAGATGTAGAAGGAGTGAGATAGTAGTAGGGAAGGAAAAGGTGTAGTCAGTATTCGAGTATTTGTGATTTAAGCGAATGGGTAGAGAGGTAGATGTGTTTTGAAAGGGTTCTGTCTGCATGCTGGACTGGATGGAGGTTAAGGGCTGAGGAATGAGGATGGGGGAGGGGGTTTGTGTAGGGGTAGTGGTAGTTACTTGTAAAAACCTGAGGAGGACATGAAATTTGGGATTGAGGATGTAGAATGTATGAGTAGTAGTGGTGTTTTGTTTTATATAGATGGATTGAATAGATCTAAGGAGTGGTAGTTTGACAAAGGAAAGATAGACCTAACTTCACTTCTGATCTATTGGCTTACTGTTCAAAGCTTCTATGCTAGGTGTGAAGAAAATGGATTCAATCAGTTGGATTCACCGCATACCTGCTTCTCATCGCTTGTTGATTGGTGCCCGCATTGTCGAAATTGATGATGTCGCGGCTTCATTTGGGATAAGAGGGAGTCAGTCGGTCGGATTTTTCTCGGCGATGGCGCGTTGGCTATGGAGTGGACTCCTGGTGAGGTTACGCTGTGCTGGATTGTTTGTTGTGAGGAATCAACGGTGTTCTAGAGTTGTGTTTGCATGCGATGACCTCCAGCAAGTAGAAACCGATCGCGACATCCTCATCGTCGGCAGCAATCCAATGGTACCCTCTCAGCTCTTCAAACATCATACATCTCCCGTCGTTGCGAGTATCAACACAATCTTCTGGTGACGCCGACGTGCATGTCTGGATCAATCATCTGAAGAAGCATCTCGCGAGCAAAGGCATCGAAGTGTTTGAGCGGCTACCATTCAGCAATGCCATCTTGTTTTCTTCCACGATCATGATCGGTATGCACAGATACACATATATACTTTCTCAAATCTTTTCCTTATCAAAGTTCATGCTAAAGACAGATAAAGTGGATCAATGACCGAATGTCCCGTTGTATCCGACAGATCTTTTCTGCAACAAGCTTTGGTGTGAGAGCATCCCCGAAATAGCAAGAATCATCGCGTTTTTCGCACTCCTGACCTAAACAATTATCAAGTTGGAGAAGTTGCAGGTGTTGGAGCTTCGATCTAGATTTCGCATGTCAAGGTCAAGTACCGAGAATACCTCCCTTGATGCTGAAGGGGTCAACTTTCTCGGTGGATGCAATAACAGCATTAATACGCATAATTGCATCTCGGTATTTACATATAAATATATAAATAACTTGTTGGCCTCCTGAAAAGACTGTTTTTCGATAAGCATGAGAGAATTTTGGTGAGCGATTTTGTATTCTCTGCTGAACAGGGGTTTTGGAAAGTCCTATCCTACATGAGACTTCGGCCGAATTACATTCTATCCCGAAGGCGCAAAATTTCATGACAACATTTGAGTTTGACCCAAATCATTCCATTGAATCAATTCTCCCACATATATCGAAGGAAAAGAAGAAAGGAAAGATGGATAACCAATTATTAAATCAACCAACCGCATCGAATCAACAAGTTCAGCCGCAGCCTTTCGCGGGAGATCAGCAAATCGATCCCAACTTACCAAGCCAACAAGGCTCTGACATCCGACCTGACATCCGACCTGGGCGGCAACGGGTCAAACGTGCATGTCAACCTTGCAAATCAAGAAAGAAGCGTTGCGATGGATCGGAGCCTTGCGCTACATGTATTCGATACGGGTACGAATGTCATTATGAACTCGGTCCGAGGAAACGGAGAAGACACACGTTGAAAGATCACGATACCGATGTTTCTCAGAGTCACAGTTCGCCTGATGCGAGCATTCATCATCGAGATGAAAGGGAGAGAGCAGATAGTGAAAGTGCTCATGTCCCCCATACCAGTGGCGCCAAAGATACAAGTCTCTGGGGGAAAGCATTTGCTGCTTCGTTGGCGTTGAAATTGGATGCGGGGAAGTTGAGCAAACCTCATTTGGCCTGGAATTTGGGTCTCAAGGATGAACAATCATATGCTCAGCCGCCGATCACGAGAGTGATAGGTCAAGCTGAGATGCAGAGACTTGTCAATCATTATTTCAATACCACGCATCAAATCTTTGGCATTTTCAAGAGAGATATCTTTGAACGGAAGATCCAAGAGAGATGGGGAGTGAATTTTGAAAACTCTGATCCGCATGATCCCATCTTGTGTGGTGTTGCAGCATTGGGATCTTTGTTTTCCGGCGGCAGCCCAAGTCCCGCAGAGGCACAATTGGTAGAATTAGCAAAGATAGCTTTGGAAACGACGAGTGTGTTGAATTATCCTTCTCGGCATCATGTGGTGGCATGGGTATTAAGGGCACTGTTTCTGAGATGTACGGCTTGTCCTCATGCTGCATGGATTGCCAGCTGTACAACGATGCACATTATTGAGAGTGTAGGAATGGAGGATGATTCGGATAGCAGCAGTAACGACGCGGAGCTCGAGAGAGGAATTAGTTGTGGGGTTTTAAATATGCAGAGATTATTCTGGATCGCTCGAGTTTTGAATTCATGGGTTGCAAACGATTATGGACGGTCGAAAGTTACTGTGAAAATTTCTCCACCTCCTTTTCCCTCGCCGGAGGGTGAAGCGGATGTCACACTCGATTATCTCACCTTGTTTCAAATATCGGAACGTCTAGATCAGGATACGAATCATACGGCCGAGGAATTCGAAGCAGGCATAGAATCCACGTACAGATTTCATGCTCGATCAGACGGTGCAACACTTTCACAAGCCAACTTGGGTTTAGGATTTTACCGCCGGCTGCGTCTCCTAGCATCGACTATATCACCAGAAACCATTTCTCAGGTGATATCCATTGGCGTTAAAGGCTTAGGATCCGTAACGAAAATGGTAGAGCGTCGTCATCCTTGGTGGCATGTTGCCAATATCCCCTTTCAATTCGTCTGTATCCTGCTCGTCATAGATACTCCTGAGTCACTATCACATATCGGCGAAGCTCTCGAAACTCTAGATGCAGTATCCCGCTGTTTCAGCACTCGCTCACTTACAGAATCTGCGGCAACAGCCAGAACACTAGTAGAATTATCTCTAAAGCGGAAGCAAGAAGAAATTAATATTCTGAGTCAGGGTCTCAAGACGAGGATGGAACCAATGCAGACTAGTCAATTGACAATTCCGAACATGAATGGTAAACAAATGATGCCGTCACCGATGATGATGGGAAATGTAAACGGGAATGGAAATGGTATGGTCTCTGGAATGCCGAATATTGGTTCGATGGATTTTACGGGCTTCGATTGGGATTCTTTCTTGTGTATGGATATTCCGGTGTTGGATGCTACGGCAATTCTTTGAGGGAAGATCGGTTTCAGATGTAGTATATTTATTTGAGAGGAAGTTAACTTTATCAAATACCTCTCTGGTAAAGTTGGGAGGTGTCAGGACCGGCATGAAATTTCCTGCTGGGTGGCGAGTGAGCGCGATATTGTATATACCTACCTGCTTTAAGCGTTGATATTTTAGAGAGTAAACAATTCAGAACACAATACGCATATATAACGGGGATTAATATTCTTGGAAAGGCTTAGTAGGTAACCCGAGTATCGCTAATGTAACTAAATAAAGCAAAATAAAACAAGAGTGTGAAAGCTCAAGGATATATACATAAGGAACTGAATATGTTCGTGTGAAGTATATATCCTGTATATGATATAGTATAGTATCATATAGCATAGTGTAATAGAGTAGAATAGAATAGAATAGAATAGAATAGAATAGAATAGAATAGGAAGATATAAAAATAATTGAGATTGGAAGTAAGAAATAAGAAATAAATATATTGTGTATTTTTTTTTTAGGTTAATTAGATATAACGTATCTATCTATCTATTTACATACCTGTTTATCCAACCATCTATATATAATAAACCCCCTGAAATTACAATAAGGATTCTATATTCATCTGATTTAGAGATTGTAGATGTGATTTGATGAATTGATAATACTTTGGGGATTTGGAGATTTTGGATTGGGGGATTTGGGATTTTGGGGGGTTGGTTTAGATATGGATGGGATTGGATGTGGGATTGGATTGGTTATGGGATTGGATATAGGTTGGGAATAGGTATAGATATGGAATTGATAGATGAACTGGGGATGAGAATTAGGAATAGGCTTGGGTATAAGTGTGGATATATGTAGATATAGAATTGGATATGTGTGGGTATGAGTGTAGATGTGAATAAAGAGATGGATGGGTGAGTGTGGGATGGATGGATAGGGAATGGGAAGGTCTGTTGGAGGTGGTGAGAATAAGAATGGTGGTAGTGATGGTGATAATGAAAAAGAAAAAAGAAAATTGATAAAAGAGGGAATGTAATGGAACGGAATTGGGTGGTTTAGAGGAAGTTTTGAGGAGGTTTAGGTTTAGGGCTAGATTCGGAGATGCGGCAATTAGTTTATCGTTTGTTGTTAGATTGATAGTTAGGTAGGTAGTCAAGTATTCCTGAAGCAAAACAAGAAAGGGAGTGAGATAGCTGGGTTTGTGTATAGGTAGGTAAACGGTTAGCTAGTGGATTGCGGAATAGTTGCAATTTCTTGATTCTATTGTTATAAACAGATTCGTGGATTTCGAGAGGTGATGGGAAGGTTTTGGGGTGACTGCTGTTTGTATATATTTTTCATTATTTACTTTATGATCAAATCAACAAGTATCAAAAACCAAACCTCAAACCGCAGCACCAAAACCCCATCCATCATCATATCTGTCTATCGATCTCTCAGTCATCTCGCTCCACCCATGCACAATTCAGCCCTATGGAATACAGCACGCCCAAACCCAGAGCATCCCTGCACCCGACATCGGCAAACTTTACCGCAGAACCCACAGCCATTACCTCGGGCCGTGACCGCATCTTCGAGTGTCTTTTTGTTGCGATATCAGGGAACGGCATTGTGATGGGATGGAGATTGGAAAAATTTTGCTGGATAATGGGCCGATTGTATGTGCCAAGATGCCGAGATTGAGGGTTTGGGAGGGGCGGGTGAGGGTCGAGTGAAGGATTGGGTGGCATGGTATGGTTGGTGAGGCCAGGGCAGGGAAATGGTGGCGTGTGTGTGTATGTGTGTCTAGGTAGGTGGTGAGGAAGAGGAAGGTTCTAGATTGTGTGGTGTGATGTTGTGGTGTTAGGTCTGTGAGTTTATCTATGCTTCATGTATGGAGAGTAAAACTTTGGGTAAATAACACCTTTCACAGACTGGGTGATTCGATACCGAATCTTGGGAATGTTTTCGTATGTTTATGTATGTATCGGTTGTATTTAGGCTAACTTTCCATACAGAGTGTATGCTACAGTATCAGATAAGATGGATGAGATGAGATGTGATCTCGTCCCTCCAATTATTCTTTGCAAACTACACGATCGATGTAGTAAAATTGTCTCCGAGATATCAACCCCATTTAGATACGTATTCCCGACTCCTTTACTCCTTGTTTAAACGAGGTTCATCACTCATTACCCTAGAATTACCTACCAGTAAGATCATCTCCACTCACAACAACAGTCGCAAAACTACCACTCGGATCACAAGCGGATGTAAGTCGGCAAGAATAAGCTTTCTGATACCGCTTTGTTTTCTATCATTTCGATATCATAGCGTTTTAGAAAGTTTTATACGTGGATTAATGATCAGAGTCAGGGTTGATGGGTTGATAGTGGAGTCGTGAGATGTGATCACTAGTATGTATAGGGTAGTTGAGTGAAGTGTGTGAATAGTGAGAGGAAGATGTCGGATCTTGAGGTAATCATAGAGGTGTGAAAGCGGATGTGAAGATCTGGATGCGGGAATATATATAAAGGTCAAGGTACCTTTGTGAGGGGATTTGTTGTTTGTCAGATTGGGCTTCAGATATTTCTATATTGTCTTGTATTGTTACTTCGTCTTTGCGTTTGTGTTTCTATCCTGTACGAGTCGTCTACATACCTTATTTATCAAATTGCATGGTCCACATCCACATCTTCCTCTATCAAAATGTCAGACTCAGAGAGTAGTGCCTCGAATCCCAAGGATGCCCTCTACGAATCCATCCACAACAACCGCACATCAGATCCCCAAACCCCCATGGCCCGCACTCCCACGCACAAATCCACACATTCCCGTCGCGGTAGCAACACACTGCAAAACATCCCAACCCATCTCTCGCATAAAGAAACTCGCGACCCGAATCTCGATATCAATCTTCCCTATCGAACTCTCAGTCCCAATGCCAATCTCTCCGAATACACAACCGAGAAACCAGAAGGTGAAATCCCCTCGACGAATGGAAATGGAAAGATAGATTATAAACTCGTCACCTTCCTCCCTGATGATCCGGAAAATCCAAAAAATTGGTCAAAGGCGTTTAAATGGTATATCACCATGGTGGTTGCATCAACGTGTTTTGTCGTTGCCCTCGCTTCGTCGATTATCACGGCGGATCTGATTGGAGTAGAGGAAGAGTTTAATGTTTCTGAAGAGGTCGCACTTGTCAGTATTACGGTTTTTGTGATGGGTTTTGGTATTGGTAGGTTATTTCTCATTTTCTGATATTCATCTCGAGATAATAATGAAAGAAAGCTAATACAAAGCAGGCCCCATGATGTTTGCTCCTCTATCCGAAGTCGTCGGTCGCCGCTGGATATACGGAGTTACATTATTCCTAGCCGTGATCTTCATCATTCCCTGCGCCGTCGCCCAAAATATCGAAACCCTCCTCATCTGTCGCGCTCTCGATGGAATCTGGTTCTCCGCTCCCATGACCCTCGTAGGTGGTACCCTCGCCGATCTCTGGCGCACCGAAGAACGCGGTGTCCCCATGGCTGCCTTCTCCGCAGCCCCTTTCATCGGTCCCGCCATCGGTCCTCTCATCGGTGGATTCCTTTCCGATGCTGCAGGCTGGCGCTGGCTCTACTACATCCAGATCATCTTCGCCTTCATCGTCTGGATTCTCATCACCTTCACAGTCCCCGAAACATACGCTCCCACCATCCTCGCGCGACGAGCGAAGAAAATGCGCGAGCAAACTGGGGAACAGGAACACGTCACAGAACAAGATCTCGATCTAAGACCTTTTGCAGAACGGCTCCGCATTTTCTTGATTCGTCCTTTCCAGCTTCTTTTCGGAGAACTCATCGTCTTCCTCATTTCTCTCTACATGAGCGTCCTCTACGGCCTCCTCTACATGTTCTTCGTCGCCTTCCCCATCGTTTATCAAGAAGGGAAAGGTTACTCCGCAGGCACCACAGGACTCATGTTCATCCCACTCGCTCTCGGGGTCATCGCATCTGCTCTCTGCGCACCAATTGTAAACCGCAACTACATGACTCAGGTACGAAAATACAATGGACATCCTCCCGCCGAAGTAAGATTAATTCCCATGATGTGTTCATGCTGGTTCATCCCCATTGGACTCTTCATCTTCGCCTGGACTTCCTACCCTCATCTCCATTGGATCGGTCCGGCTATCGGTGGCTTCCCCGTTGGATTCGGATTCATCTTCCTATACAATGCGGCGAATAATTATCTAGTCGATTCCTATCAACACCAAGCAGCTTCAGCGCTCGCAGCGAAAACTTTCCTGAGATCGTTTTGGGGCGCTGCAGTGGTTCTTTTTACGGAACAAATGTATGCTCGCTTGGGATATCAATGGGCCAGTTCGCTTTTGGGCTTTATAGCGTTGGCGTGCTGTGCGATTCCGTTTGTGTTCTGGGTGTGGGGCGCGAAGATTAGAGAGAAGAGTCGGTTTGCTTATGCGGGAGGGGATGAGGAGGGATTGGGGAAGAAGGAGGAGGGGGAGAGGAGAGCCGGAGAGGAAGAGTTAGAGAGGCAGAGGAGTTATGTTAGTACGCCTTAGGCTTAGGGGGTGTCAAGATGGTGGTTTGAGAGATTTCCGGGGCCGGGGGAAGTTGGAGATGAAGAAGTGATTAATGATTTTTATGAGGGGATGTATCGAGAGATTAATGAAACAGGATGCTTTTTGGTGGGCGTTACGAGTAGAAGTATGAGATTCCCAATAGATTTGTATTAACAGTTTCGCATTATAATAGTTTAGATGCTCCAATAGAAATTACAGAATAATCTTCACACAGCCATCTTCTCATCAACCATATTCAAAGTTGCAAACCAACAATGTTTTAGACCTTTGCGCAATTTTTCTGGGAATATATTTCCTGCATCATTCATTTTGAAACTCCACTCTAAAATTTCACAATTTCCAAACCCCTCGATTTCCAAAGTCCTTTAGAAAAACACATACCTCCCAACCCCTAGTTTCCGGATATTGGGATTATTCAGCTCAGCCAGAGAGGTTGGGCAGGAATCACGCCACCCTTCCGACGTAGACTAGCGGTCAGGGCTCACCATCCGTATATTCTTGTTTTGAAGGTAATCCCAACTTGATTGAGGGTTAAGAGATGAGACTTAGAAGATCGGGATAGTAAAAATTAAATTATTCTGGTAATTTCATTCGATGTTCCAACCGAAGGAGTTGATGTTTCGTTGTCCTGTCGGATCTGCAGTCGATGAAGGCGGAGTAGTTGGTTGATGAATGATGGTAAAAAACGAAGTGTTGAAGTAGAAGAGCTTCATCCTTCTGGTGATGTGGGGGTAATATAGAGATTAAATTAATGAGTGTCGGGGAAGACTTGGATCTTGGCCTTGACGCTGTCGGTGGTGAAGTGATACCGAAATGTGGGAATAATCATGCGCAAGCATAGCGTTGACTGTAATTCAACCGTGATTACTGACCTAGTCCTCATATGGCACGTAGCCAGGAGCCAGAGAATAGTCATGAAAGATCGTAGTCTTAAATTGAGATTTTGAAACAAAGACTGACTCCACCTGGATGTTGTAACCAGTCAAGATTCGAGAGTTCTCAAGTTGCTTTTTGGCGGGAACACACATGGATCTTGGCCTTGATTATCCATTCGCCCCCGCTATGTTAGAATCCTAGGGATCAATCACGAGTGGTCGTACATTTTGACTCGAAGACTGATCACTGAACGATTTTGGGGGTCCTGATAATTACATCGTGTGCGAATCGTAGAGAGAAAATGGTAGTATTATTTACCTTCGTATTGTGGAAACTGAGCTTCTCCACGGGCAAATTCTTTGAATGCTGTAATTGAAGAGAGAACAAACATCAGGTTGCTTTCCGCCGAAACCAAGCCCCTTAATGCTGTAGTCAGAAAGACTACACATTTGTGGGTTATAAAAAGACTACTTAATCTGAGCCATTTTCCTTCTTGTAGGATCGCTCCAGACGAGGGTGAAATTGTTGTTACGTGTGAACTACATAGTCGATAGTGAACACTAGCCTCATTCACAGATAGTGATTGGCAGGTTGGGAATGAAGACAAAGTGTACATGAGTTCGGATTGTATTCGGATAGTGAAAGGCTTTCAATGTTCAAAATTCTTCCGATATTCTACAGCAAGTGAATACCCCAAAGTGCACTGAGGAATTGAAGACTCTCGGCGTCCTGATATGCTCCGATATCTGAAGTCAACTCTGCAGGTAGTTTTGCTCTAGCTCCAGCACCATATCTTCCAGTCAAGGAGAAAAATTCGTTGGCTCTGTAAGTGTAGCACGCGGGTGGCGCAGACCGTCTAAGGGCATCACAGATCTTGCAACCAGTTCAACGATCTACACGAACTCATTACTTCAAATGACACTTATGTTATATCTGAATTCTGAGATTGAATGGCTTCCATTGTCGGGCTGTATCCCAAAATATGGAAATTTATACAGACTCATTACAGGTACTGGAAAGTTGAATCGGTATGATCCACCTGATATGATAGAGCATTGATCTAATATGAGCGGTTTTGAGATGCTCAAATCTCGAGTGCATCGGTCAACCATATTCGTGAATCTCAGAGCCTCACATTAGAACAGAAGGTGACGTGCGGAAGATTCTGTTGCATCAATATCGAAATTGTATTCGGCGGAATTTAATAAGAACTTTTTGTTCAAACTAAATTAGAGTGACTAGAATCCTTTGGAGAGTAACATCTTTGTTTGAGCGTATTTTTTGGAGCTTTATCCAAAACTCATAGACATATATCTTCGTAACGGGGTCGGGAAATAGAATCGACGATGAGATCCGAGAGAACTCTTATTACCATCTATAATAAAGTGAAAATTTCCCCGTGTCTGTATTGTCTGTTACCATGGTTGCAAAGTCGAAAAATATGTTAGGTATCAACACTTTGCGGTTTGGACTATTGTTGTTGGACTAAGATCTCATGAGATTAGTTTATGTTATCATATAAGATGCGGAATACTGACTTAAGAAACTTCTTGGGTATGCACATAATTCGTGGTGAAAACTGTAGGCTGATCGATCATTGCTAGTTCGCTTTGATACGGAACTCTTGGGTCTTGAACATCGATTAAACAAGCAGAAGAGATTTTGTATAAGTTGATAACACTTGGATATCAATTTCTGGATTGAGTGTGATTGTCGTAGAAGTTGATATGACTTGAGCTTCAGGATTCGAGGCGAAAAGATTGTTAGGGTAGACTTCATCCTCCCGATAGGATGGATCCATTCGGAGAATGGTTCGAAGATCACTCAGCTCCATAGACATTTTTGATTTTTAATAAAGTTTAAGAAAAGTTGAAAAGTGCAGGGAAAGTGCAGACTTTTATACCCCGAGCAAGAACGAAGGTTGTCTAACTAAAATGGCGCCATTTTGCTAAACTCACACTACCTCGAACTTTAGTTTCAATACTATCGATTCTTGTAGATCTTGTTTCGATCACCATGGCCGATTTTAGTAGAGTCTGGTTACATTTTTCCCATTGAGAAGAGCTTGGTATATGGCTAGTAACGCTAGAGATCCACCTTAGAAACATCATTATATGTGTCCTTGGTTGTCGTATTAATAATTTCTTGAATACTCATTGGATGTTCCTACCTCATAGCAACATAATATTCGTAAGTATATTCATTCTCAACTGCTCTCAATACGTGTCTGAAGACCGGTGATTATCCCATTGAAGCTTATCAATAAGTTCTCATTCAGTAGCAACATACGAAAGAGTCATTCGTTCAACTATTAGACTATATTTCTAAGAAGGCAAGAGTGTAGCTCAGCCGCGACGGGTAGTAATTATAATGAAAGTTCCCCGAAGATGAAGCTAGACTCAGAATATCCTTAAGATCACTTGAATCCTGACTGTCTGCTTTTCAAGCACTATAATCAGACTGAATTTGCAGATTGAGCTTTCTGTATAACGAACTTCAAGATCTAGATGGCAATATCACAAAACGTCTAGTATTTTCAAAAGTTCATCGCGTATTATTGACCTCATGCTAATTTACAACTTCATTTGATACCAGGTAGATCTTGGTCATCCTTCACCTGGAAGAACATTGCGAAAAGCCGTTCGTGGCACCCAAGGGGCGTTTTGCTGTGGAACTCGTTTATTGGGAAGATTTGACGAGGTAATTGATATCTTTGTAGTCTCAAAAGTTTGCGAAACTTCTTGATATTTCTAAAACGACGAGGTTTGTGCGGTTTCTCGTTCCATTCTTCCATAAAATGTAGTGAAATGTAAGCGTCATCAGCAATATCATCGGTGTAGCCAAGCCAACTCTCCATATACTGTAATTAGATGTAGGCATCATCATCGATGTCGTCAGTATAACCACAAAGTTTAGAACCCGGGGTCAACATATGGGTAATCAACCCTCTCTCGTTGTTTGCATCATTGAGAAGGAGACTCCGTAGACCAAGCCTCTCATGGTGAAAATTCCAAAAAATATTCAGTCCTCATATTAATGGCAAATTGTGACCTGTCCCTTCTGGATGCGTCTAATTCTCCTAAATTGGTTAGCATCGGGCAAACGTCAACCTTCTCAATTCGTAATTCTCTAACGGCCCGTACCCAAGAAAACCTCATTGGAGATTTTAAGATCTCCTGAAAATCGTCCTCAGCAATAGTCAACCAGAGAATTGCAGAATCGAGGTTAGGAAAGTTGGTTGATATGTAACGACATAAAGCAACAAGATCCTCAAAAAAGGTATGTTAAATTCATCTCTAGGGTCAAGATCGATAGAGATGTGCCTTATGCAGGGATGAAACAATTTGTTCCTCTTCAACCATATCAAAGACTTCTGCAAGAGTAACTTTATTAGCCTTCCGTCTCTAAAAACGAGACAAGTCATTTAATATGGAAGATTAATCAATCACCTCAACAGTAGGATTATTACGATCACTTTTCCACTGTTGATTGCAACATTTCACACACCAGACCACACGTGTGCTAAGGTACCCGAGAAAATCCATCAAAACGTCTTTCGCATTTTTGGCTACCGTTGTTTTGTTTTCTTCGTAATGCTTCGGCAAATCCTCTCATCCAACAAAATTGCCCCTTTGAATATTTCGAACAGCGCTAGAGTTTGTTCCAGATTGTCGGAATCCCATCATACTTTGATACCGGATTGACTTTTGGTAGACTATTCTCTAAGGGAGTTATCGATACTTCATTGGTGGCAACTAAACTGAGGAAACCCGCATGATCAACGGCATGTTCATAGATAGTTTCTCTAATTGGCAAAGGTAGGAGCATGAAACCCCTGAAAAGCCTATGATGAATTAGTAAATATCACAAAATTTTGACGATGTGCGAAAATACCAATCTGGAGAGCAACCATGGCCGTTAAAATAGTACAACACTTTTTGTCCACAAGGGACAAATCTTGTAATTGATGGCCTGGTCCAATGAGTTTCACCCAAATACCATTCATCTTTGTGATCGCAAGGCAGACCAAGAAACGTGTCTTTGTTCATTGAAAGCGGAGCCAAGTTACTGCGTTCCAAGTATCTTACACGTACGTCAGACGATAGAAAATGTTTCGACCATCCTTTACTGTCGTACGATGCCCTGGCATTGTAAAGATGTCTTTCTGATGGTGTACGATCAACTCCGTCGTCAGGGAGTGGACCATTTCCAAGGGATCTACATATAATAATCCCACGGAAATGGGCTGGATGATATCTGAAAATACGACTTTACACTAGAGATTCGTCGAATAAAGCGACGACGCGTTGGTGAATACCTCTGCTCACTAGTTCTTATGATTTTGGTAACATGTATACTGTGAGCCATGAAGTGTGATGTAATGTTGAAGTCATGAAGCATGCTGACTCATGTCCTTTTGGCCGCTGTGATTGCACTTTTTACCCCACCATCACCAACGACACCCCATCATTCACATGTTCTATGATCAACAAAAAGTTATAAGATTGTTAAATTGGATGCAGGGCGTCTCTAAAATTACAAGAAGAAGACTCGATAGATACTCCTCGACGGCTTCATCTAACAAATCACCATTGACGCTGGATTCTCGTGCAAAATCCATCAAGATATCCTCTTCGTGCCCAGAGGTCTCCAAAGAGAACACTTATCAATGTTGATTGTGTTTCTAAACTCTCTCAAAATGATGGCACAGTATCAAGCAGGAGCATCAAGACCCTTGATACACATTCCAAGATGCGGGCGGCGTTGCTTGTGCAGGTTGTTTCAGGAAACACCAGCAAATCTACGAGACAAGGTCTTGACTCGGTTCAGATCTTGGTACAGCCTTATCCCCTTACACCAAATGTTTCTCTAACGCAACAGGCCTAACTAGGCTTTTATTTTGTCGTCGAGTGGGGGAAATTTCGCAGACTGCCATTGTCATCTTCAGGATGAGAAGTTAGCTTGGGGTTCTTGGCAGGTAATGACCGAGGATGAAAGATCCCAAAATTAGATAGAGCCTGTAGACTCTTACAGGCATCTATCTCTCCGCTTTAACACCCTGAAGTAGATATGCAACAAATTTTTTGAGATTTTCTGCCCGGGCGGTGGAGGACGTCGATTGGATAAAGAGCATGACTTATTACAGACGAGTGTAATAGATGGTCAAGAAGGGCGCTACGATTGGATCTCCGATCATTCTTCGGGATTATTCTTATATCCACATATCCTACTAGAGTTTGAATAGGATGATCCGCTGCAATGAAATGGTGTAGTTCCATCTCAAAACTTTCGACTGATGAAAGTTTACACACAAGATGAATCGTCACTTTTATGAGAAATTGGCTCCAGTTAATCCTAACTCTCATCGTTGTCGATTTCTCTCTTGTAACCCTCGTCTATGCCGGAGTCGGAAGTGGGAAGTGTTGCGAAGAATGCGAGAGGGTCAATGGCATGGAATATGAAGTCAATAACAGATTGAATTCTATGATCGACCTCTTCTTTACTTTCGAAGCGCTCCACCGGGTAGGGTAGGCTCGCGTTGACTGCATAGCCATTGAGAGTAGTATCTCCATTCTTGGTATCCTCGTTCATGTCATACTCGTACTTGGTAAAATTTTCGCTTTCGCTTTGCACATGTGAAATCCAGTCCTCTATTTTTTCTCTGGGACTCTGTGCAGCATATTTTCCCGACCCATGTCCGTTTAGCATTTCCCATTCTGTGACGGCACTTTGTACGTCAGCCACCCACAAGGATACCGTGATACATAAGTTCGTGTCATGAACCTCTGATTCGATAGTAGATTCCCCAGCACTGCTACTTTCGAATTTGCTCTGTATGCGGTATTCGACGAGGCTATGAATGGTTTCTTGGGACTTTTGAACGGGCGCTGAGGTTCCATCGTCCCCAAAAGGCAAGTTTCGAATAGGCAATCTTGAACCCATTTTGGTCTTTTGTTCAGAACGCAAGTATATTGATAATTGATCGTGAAGGCGTTTCGCGTTCCAGAAATTTCGCAGTATTTGGATGTTACGTGCAGACAAAAGATTTGTGCGAGAGAAAAATATTTGATGTCAGTCCAGGATCTAGATAAGTATTGGCAAGCTATAATCGCTTTCAAAGCTAGTTTAGAGCTACAGCTATTGGAGCGCACAAATTCCATATTGTATATGTAAAAATGACGTATAAAATACCGTACTAAGGAAATTCTAGTCCGATTTCCCCTAAATGTTTAAGCGATACATCGGCTCAAACTCTGATTTTGTGGGGTATTGAGCAACCCAGAAGTTCTCAACCCACTTTGACTGTGAGTTCTTTAATTACATATTTCCCAAATTTAAAACAATTTGCTATTTAATGTCATAGATTCAAAATATGTGGTTGATGGAGAATTTCTTCGTCGAAGCTGTCCATTTCCATCAACCCAGGGCTGTAAATTGCATAATGAATTTAGGACCTTGATGATTTGGCGATGATTATTCTCAATAGTTTAATATCAAATGACATCAGTAATGATTTTCTCACATTCTGAGTTTCTTCTACAGGCAAATGAGATGACCCGTGACCTCCGTCTTGATGTTTCCTGGTCATGTGATTTAGTTTCGTTGTAGACACATGCCATAGACCGTCTATAATGGACGATCTTTGCGCTCACTAATTGTTCTTCTATTTGGTTAGGTTAAATTGATGACACATGTTTTCATTGGGCTTAGGGCTTGTGGAAAAAAATCGCTCGCAGTACAGCTGTTTGCATCATTGCACGTTACTACATAGACCACTTGCGAAGAAATAAGGTGATCGGTCATGCATTGCAAACAATTATTTGGAACACAGTGGTACACTCAGTCCAAACATGACTAATTTATGAGGGTACATGAACTCTTTTTGTTTCAATTATGCTATGCTCTCAAATCGTGGAAATCACAAGTCAGTCAACTTATCCAAGTCACCATCTACACATTCCGACTCCAATTACCATATCATTTCTGCGTATCCTTCTTTTCAAGAGCCACTCTAGTATAGAAGTGGCTGATCTCATCCACCTCATTCAACTTTACACTTCGGAAATGCAAGCTCTTCTCCCGTTGGTGGACTTCCAAGTTCACATTCTTTTCCTTGTCGATATCCCCCGCACTTTTCAGAAGCTCTCCAAAAGTACCCGTGATGGCTTTTGGCTCGTTGTACATCTCGAAGAATGGGTAGCCGTGCTCAGCGTAAGTATCTGCGGAAACTGGAGTCGGAGGAGGTGGTGTGCCAGTGACCAATTGGAATGTTTTGGGGGCAAGGAATTGTACGTTGAACATGACTGCATTCTTTTCGTCATATCGGTCTTTGTCGAAAATGTATTTTCGAATCGCTTGATGAATAGAACCACCGGGTGCTAATGTTAGTTCATATTTCTCGTCGTATTCTTCCTTCTCCTTCTCTGCGGCAAGTCTTTTATTTTCCTTAGCCATCTGCTTTCTCTTCCAAGAAGACACTTTTGAATCGTCACGACCTCCACGGAGTGTGAGAACTAAATGTAGAGTTATTCCCTAAGAGTCAAATTAGAATAAAAATAG
The DNA here is from genome assembly GCF_000143535.2 of Botrytis cinerea B05.10. NCBI lineage: Eukaryota > Fungi > Ascomycota > Leotiomycetes > Helotiales > Sclerotiniaceae > Botrytis > Botrytis cinerea. The sequence goes on from NC_037311.1 coordinate 2,653,458, forward strand.
TAAGAGACATGATATATCACCGTCCTCTTTTACATCAATATCTCCTAGGGTATCTGTTAAACATACGTCAGTCCGATCAAATAGAAAGTTTAGCGATTGAGTGGTTCGAGTCAAACTCACCGTGATCCCTAAGCACCTTTCCCCCGAATATAAAACGCTGGTGATCTGTCGCTATGCCTTCTTTGTTCATGATATGATTCTTGAGTGCTCCAATAGTCATTTCGGAGTTCACATGCACTGTGAGAATCTTTCCAGTCAGATATTTGACGTAAATATAACCGTCAAAATGAGGTAATACGAGGAATGGAATGATTTCAAACTGAAGGCCAGCAATCTTGTCGACTCCCGTCATCTGCGCTTCAACCGAATATCCTGAGCCAGTAGGCACTGCGACAAACTGCATGACTGTCCCATTAGATCTGACAATGCCGTCAAGCCATCTCTGTCCTGGCACCACAAGATAATCTTGGTTTTTGCCTGATTTAGCTTTCTGCTGCATAGGTTCTGTTTCAAGATGTTTACTTTCTCCAGACACAGCATTAATACCTCCAACAAAGACTTTGACTGCGAATCGCGCAGATCCGGATGTACAGAACCTGATCCATAGAGCCTCGCGCTCTAATTCATATATTAGCATAAGAGGTTCGCAGAGGTATGAAATCATAGACTTACGCCGAATGGGAACAAATACACCTCCCTTTCTAACAACTTCAACAGGCAGTTTCTCTGCATAATCATCTACTGAAAAGATAGGAAAATTTCCAAGGTCTGGAGGAAGCTGGTAACTACTGCCGTCATCCGGGACCCGAATCGTTCGATGAAAATCGATCTCCAAGTTGCCTCCTCTGTTGTTATTTACGACAATTCTTTGAAAGGCGTCTGGAAAACTATTGAAAGCGTATTTCAATCCGACTTTGGGGGTTGATGAAGCCATGGTAAATATTTCCGTGGTTTGAGTTGATGTAGGCGTTTGTGCTTGATGCGACGACTATGAGATGGAAATGATTTATCTTCATCTCACAGAACGATTCTCTCATTAAGTACTTCATCTTACTGTTCACTGATACATCAAAAACTCCAACTGAAACAGGAAGATTCCACAACTCTACTAGCAAACAAAAAGAATTCGTGTCAAATTTTCAGCGCAGCATATTTCGAAACATGATTCCGAAATTCGCTATGTTTTCCGATTCTGAATTCTTCCAATAGCTACGAGTTGCCTCGATAGGATTCATTTGGGATATTGACTGCATCCGAACTCGAAATTGTTCCAGACTGAATTCCGGCAAGTCGATCCGAGCCATCTATTTGAGCCACAATTGAATATCCCGAAGCGACACGGGCGGCGAAAAATTGTATCACTCGACCATTTGGGCCAAACATTACAACAAGCCATTGTTGATCAGGCACAACCATGTGGTCTTTATTTTTATGGGCAACGCAGCTATGTTACCCAAGTGTTGGAAATATGTTTTGCGCTTGAATGACATTGATACCTCCGACATAAATCTTAAAAGCAAATGGGTAATTGCTCCAGGAATTAAAGTGGGTTCATATTGCTGCTTTTTTAAGCAATTAGTTAGCAACAGCTCATGTAGCATGCCATAGAAGCAAAAACGAATGATGAATAGAAACGAAGAATTCTCCCTTTGCGACAATATTATCCGGTAGATGCGACGCATACTCGTTGACAGGATATATTGAAAACCTCCCTAGGTCAGGTGGTAAATAATATGCTACACCATCATCAAGAACCCACAAGACATATTAACGACAAATGGGTAGGTGGAGTAAGCGATAAGCTCCAGAATATTGTGCTGTAATAAGCCAAGATCGACACCGTTATCAAGCACTTCAAGCGAGAAAATTTGTTCCAGATCAGAGAAATAAATCAGACTGGATGCAAGGTCTGCCGAATACCCCTCCAGCAAAAGATGCAGCCAAATACTTGTGTTGTTACAATACATGGAGCCGTTTCTTAATGTCTCGATATCGTACCAAGTGGTATGGCTAGGCTATTTGAATCTTACCCTCTCGTTTTGTTTTTTCACGTTTGTCTTGGGATAAATATTATATAAGAGATTGTTAATGCCTGTAGCTATTCTGGAGACGTTCTGCAGAGCATTACATATATCTATTTCCTCGCCGGAGCTACAACAACCACAGTTATACTGTAGTGACGAGAGCTTGAATATGTAGTAGCCGAGCTCAAAAGAAACATATATGATATGTGAATATCGAAGACTCTTTGACAGCACAGCACTGGATTCAAAGCTGCCCAGTGGCAGATTCGTGGCTCTCAAAAGCTGAGTAGCGTCAGTCGAATCTAGATTCACTTGGGGGGGGTTTTTTTGCATTTACACTGGCTATCGTCACTTTTAAGCTTAAAAGTACTCATTAAACACTCATATTAGATTCAAAATCACTTCATTTAGAATTATAGGCCAAGTGTGAGAAATATATTGTAGTCATAAATTGTTTCTAGATCCGAGCATCCAGATGTCACCGATACATATCAGACAACTCAGCATCGAAAGTAAGCCCAGTGGTGAAACCCAAGCATCAGTAAAGTAGCGTTAATTGCCGGGTGTGACTGCGACTTAATTTGGACGGGCAGTTTCACCTTGAACGTAGGAAGCTACGGATTTCAAAGCGTTAGTCTTGAAGTTCATTCTTGAGGAAACGAAAGTGCATAGATATCTTACATTAGTTCTTGGTGTTGTAGTCGTCTTCGGGGTATGGGCCAAACTCGGTGGTCTGACGCTTGGTGTTGTAGTCGTCTTCGGGGTATGGGCCAAACTCGGTGGTCTGACGCTTGGTGTTGTAGTCGTCTTCGGGGTATGGGCCAAACTCGGTGGTCTGACGCTTGGTGTTGTAGTCGTCTTCGGGGTATGGGCCGAACTCGGTGGTTTGTCTCTTGGTGTTGTAGTCATCCTCAGGGTAAGGACCGAATTCAGTGGTCTGTCTCTTGGTGTTGTAGTCATCCTCAGGGTAAGGGCCGAACTCGGTAGTTTGACGCTTGGTGTTGTAATCATCTTCGGGGTATGGGCCAAACTCGGTGGTCTGACGTTTGGTGTTGTAGTCATCCTCAGGGTAAGGGCCGAACTCGGTAGTTTGACGCTTGGTGTTGTAATCATCTTCGGGATATGGGCCAAACTCAGTGGTCTGACGTTTGGTGTTGTAGTCATCCTCAGGGTAAGGGCCGAACTCGGTAGTCTGGCGCTTCGCAGCAGCGTTGAGCTTTGCACCAGGGGCGGCGGCAGCAAAGGTGGCAGCGAAAGCCAGAATGGCGGTGATCTTGAGCATCTGCATGATGGCTTGAGGTAAATTTATGTTGAGTGAAAATGTAAGAGTTTAAGGCCTTTGATGATATGTAACTTGACAGTTGTGTGAGTCTGATGAAGTTCTAGAGAGAGCGGGAAGAAGCAGGTTTATATATTGTTTTTTCTTAGAATTTTCCACGAGGGGAGCTTATCATGCGGAGCCTGCTTTGTTGACTCTATCACGTCGGCGAAGACAAACAGTCTTCGTGAACGGATACAAAGATTCAGCAGCCATACTTACGCTCACTTCGGGCTCCAGATTCTTTGGGAATTATGGCGATTGATCTCATACAGATTGCTGCATTAGGGGACAGCGAATCAGCGGTCCAATGCTCAACCAGCCTAGTAAGGGAACCGCCGTTATCACTGCCATCTTAATCTACTTGAGTTTAAAGCTGAGAAGTCTATACTATACCTTTCTTGTATCAGGCACAACCGTTGCTAGTACTAGTCCACGTCTGGGACAAATTGCGGAAATAATTCCAGGTCGTAATATTCTATGTTAATTAATATCTCAAATATAATAGACTATAATTAACTATTGTAATTTTAACTCTTATTTTTGATATTTTAATCTCTACTTCTGTATAAAATACTGTTATTGAAGTCTTTTTTAGTTTTTTGTAGAAAAATATTTCAGGTTTCTTATTCAAAATTTCAAACCTTTTTAGAAAATCTAAGAAAAAAAAAATAAGATGACAGTAAAGTATATCAAATTAGTTTGAAGGATTTTTCTTTTAAAGATCTTATAATTGTTTTGTTTATTTTAAATAAATTCGAACAATTTTAAATGTAAAATGATTTTTTATTCACATATTTAGGACTAAGATATCTTCAATTCATATTAGGACTAGAATATAAATATTCATAAATTGAAAGCGACCTGAACTAATGTTTGTTAGACCTTGAATAGAATTCATCCTAGTCAAGGTATCAATACATGGAATGCTGCTATATAAGGTTATTATCATACAAATCTTATCACCCCCATACCACACTAAAAATGTCAAAACGTTCCGGCGACATTACCTTAAGAGGAAAAGTAATACACCACTTCTGATATGCAAGGGACCACAACATAATGATCACCTCTTTGTATCGTGAAATGATGTTCATATCCATGACAGTGCCACATTGACGGGAAACAGGGTTAGAAGGATCGGCCCACAGAGTAACGTTGCGCCACTGTCACTTTTAGTATAACTATTTCTCCAACTACCGACAAAAAGTCAAGATTATTAAGTCTCCTTGAAGGTGCAAACTTTAAATCTTGGAGATTGATTCACAGTTCTCAATTTTTGGCACATGTCATTGTTGGCATCTCTTGTCTTGTGCCATTGTGTTGCCATCGAGCATATAAAGCGGGTCAGATATCTATTCTATCACTCTATCAGAAAGACATCTCCAATCTTTGTGATTTCTATTCAGGGCTTTCTTTAGGCCTTTTTATATTAGCAAACTCTTATTTACACAAAATGGATCTCAAGCAGATCTTTTACACCTCTTTCATCGTGGCCCTTCTTGCTGCAGCGTTTTCCGCTGTTCCACGATCCATAACGGTACCTAGCTTCTTTGCCAGAAACTCCTGTCCGCAGCCACGATACATAGTCCGCACCTTGTCATATGATCCACTTATCCAACATATTGAGAATTTTATCACTTCTCAAGAGGCGGATCATCTGCTCAAAATTGCGTAAGTCAAGGTTTAGATGGCAAATCCAGGTGATAGTGTTAACGAGTCGAGTAGAAAGTCTAAATTCCGACCCTCTCGTGCCGTCAGAACTGATGGTCAGGCTGTAGCTACACATGAGCGAACCAGCTCCACTGCATATCTGCCTTCGGACGACCCTGTCGTCCAATGCATTAGGTCCAGAGCTTCAGAGTATCAGGGTTACGTTGACCTTGAGATGATGGAGAGCCTGCAAGTGACACGATATCTAGAAGGGCAGCAGTATACGAATCACTACGACTGGGCAACCGACCCTGCCGCGAGAAATCAAACAACGAATAGGGAGACCACTTTTTTTGCCGTGCTTGATGTGGAGTGCTCCAGCTGTGGGACTCGTTTTCCCAAGATCTCAGTAGACTGGGCCATCGAGGATCAAAGATGGTGCAATTTTGTCGATTGCAAGGCTATCCACGAGTTAACAGTACGCGGGGTTGTCGGTAGTGCTGTGTTTTGGAGAAATCTCCATTCCAATGGAACTGGGGATACGCGCACGCTGCATGCTGGGCTTCCCGCTCTGGGCGGGAGAAAGGTGGGGTTGAATATCTGGACACGTCGAGAGGTTTAGTCCTGCCACTTACATCCACGGAGAAGGCCGTTATCTCGTTCTCTCAAGGTTTTTTTTTACACTTCGATTTTTCGCAATTTTGTAATCACCGACCTTTTGTTTTCGTACTAGGCATAAGCGAAGGCCTATGCTGACTACATTGTGAGTACGTTCGTAAGCAAACGAATTAACAAAAACTCAATCAAAGTACTTTGTAGTTGTCGGCCGGAGGCTTGGGCCTGGTGGGCCAATGATTATGCTTACTTCATTAAATTAAAGTATATTGAAGCATCCCTGTCCTTGAATTGATGACCCACTTTTGTGTGCTTGGGAACTTAAAAATAAACCTTTAATTATGGGGAGCAATGCTGTGATCTACAACAGTATGCTGACCCTCTACCCAACCTCGATATGATCAACTTTGTTGATCTGCAAGGTTTCATATAATTGAACCTCGCTGCTACTTCTCCCGAGTGATTTAAGCGTTTCAGAGTTATCAAACCGAAAGAGAGTTATTTTCATGTGATCAAGCGGGCTAACACCCAGCAAATCGGATATCAATATTAACAAGACAAGCGATGGTGTGCTTTACTTCCGCTTATTAGTAAAATAGCTTTCTGGGCTCGCTAGAGAAGCTTACGCGATCAGGGAAAGATAGAAATCCTGATTGCTGCCAATTTACAGGGTCATGTATGAAAACTAGAGGACCTGTACTACCTATTAACGCTCTCAAGATAACTCCACACTATACCATTTGCTTTTCCTCTCTTCTGCTTTCTTATATTTGTCAAAAACGCCTTTATTACCGCTGCACTTACTCCAATGGAAGAAAACAAGCTACTTGGACGCACTTCGTCGTCGGATGATGATACAGAAGACTCAACATTCACTAGCAGAATCAAACGCATTTCTAATCATGAAACTTTCTTTTCCCGCATGCACATTCTTCGTTTTTGCCTTGAGATTATTCTCATTTTCTGCCTTCTCGGTACCACTGGTATTATCTTGAGGAATGGCACCAATAAAGCTGGGGCCAATAGTAATCAAATTTGGCCAGCAGGAAGTGATTACAATCATTTCGTACCTCATGGTAAGTTTCCTTCGCCTTTTGAACTATCCTGATCACTCGAATGTCACTGACCTCAAGAATAGATGTTAGCTCAAGGGGCATCCCCAAACCATCTGGCCCAGATCAATACCAGATAGATGCTGATGCATTCCATGATCGGGGTGTTTTCAATCAAACTCTTAGCTCCTGGCAAGGCCTTTCTCATGGTAAAAAAGCTCTATGAAAATCATCCAACTTGTTGAACAAGTCTAATTCAAAAATTCTTAGCGTTTGTACGAGCCACGCCGTATGATGGCAGCGGACCTCAAAAACTATTTGCAGGAGATCTTTTCGAAATTGCTGCTTTTCATCAAATGCATTGTCTTGTAGGCCATTTTCCCCGCTTCCGAGACTTTAATCAAGACTTCTAACCTCTGTTGACAGACATCTATACTTGAGGACTTTGGTCTTTTGGCTGCCGGAATTCCCAAAGAAGAACTGCCGGGATATCACAGCGGTGTAACGTTGACATGGGAAGAGCACAAGGCACATTGTTTCAACTACGTCCGGCAGGCTTTGATGTGCTTCGCTGATTCTACAGCTGAGGGTCACATTGAAGGCGACCCCCATCGCGTGGCTGATCATGGGGTTATGCACGTTTGTAACGATTTTGATGCTTTGCTGGCATGGTCCAAGGAGCCAGAGAGAGCACTACCTAAAAGTTGGAAGGTGACCGATTGAGAAAAGTGATTGCTTGTAGTTCATTTGACGAAAGAGAAGTTAGAGTTTTCAATATAGTACATAATCTGTTAGTTTTTGGCGCATACGTGGAGTTTACATGTAAATATTTACTCTAAAATATTGAACACAAAGCCAGAATAGACAGCTGGACGAAGAAAGCATAGTGAACTCATGAAAAGTAATTCAATAGACTTTTAGGAAAGAACAGCTATTTTCAATTTTCCATACTACATGATGAATATGTACAATATCCCTTTTCATCTCCTAGAAAAGACGGCACAGCAAAGGTCCAAATTGATAGCAAAGAGCAGTTATAGGTATGAGTTACAGCGTGCTGATAGCAAGGATTTCTTAACAACTATATCCATAGGTATCCCGTGAAGCTATCTAAGAAATTACAGAGCCCTGTTCCATTTTCGAGTGTCCATGATGGTGGCTATGTGCATCATCCTTTGCTTTCCCCGGAAAGTCCTTCGAGAAGTGACCGCAATCTGGATATTGAATCTTTGCCCTAACCTCAATGTCATCCGGGTCATTGATTCTCGTCAAGACTTGTGAACAGTGTTCTGTGTGAGTCAAGACATCTTCTTTATGAACCATTCGGCCTTCGGTCAGTGCTTTGTGGAATCTGAGAATGTTGTAGGCACAATGAGTCTTATGCAGTTTATTGGTGAGGTAAACAGGTTGTGTGTCGGAGCCGAATTGGTCTTCAGTGACTGATGCAGTCTTGTTCTGATCGGTGTAGAACACCCACGGCCCGGCTTTGCGGAACTTTTCTGTCAGTTCTCGATCGAAGCACTCATCTGGGACCCAGCAGAACGAAAGCACGTCGAAATGACATCCTCGGGCTCTAGCTTCACTGGATGAGTTTCCGCAGGGATTTTTGAGGATTTGTTGAGTATTGATATGAGTAGGTAGAACGATGGACTGGAAAGCCCAAACAACTGAGAGAACAAGCAGGACGCTCGAAGCGAGGCCGATGAGGAGTATAGAACAGGTCTTATGCCGAATTTGCGGTTGTGGTGAAGTAGCAAAGGAAATAGAATCTCCATCTTCCTCCTCATTGAGCATGGGGAGTTTACTCTCATCTGTATCTTGAAAAGCCATGTTGTTGACGGGTTTGATGGAAGTTTTCGTAACCTTGTGAAACTCTTAGATGAGAGATTTTTGGTTTTCTGGGCAGTAGGTATGAATGAAAGAGGAGAGATTGGGAACCATTCACTGCGATAAAACAGCAAAACGGCTTTCAGATTCTGAGGTTGAGGACGCTTCTGACGATAACTTCCTGCCATGACTCTAGACGCTTCTTTATTCACTTGCCGCGGAATCCGTAAAATGAATCCCTTGACGAACTAACCATGTTACGAAGGAAATGGGGAAACTCGAGCATTCCGTACCTCGCCAACCCCTAAGCCCCCAATCACTCGGTATTAGGCCTAATAAAGGTCGGATCTCCATTTTGAGGAATTCCTTGGTCAACAACACATGCTAGCTACAAAGTATAAATATATGCCAAATATGACATTTAACGATAACTGCACTCGAAAAGTTTATCTTTCAATCCAACCCATGTGCGGCCTTTTATTTCGTCATATCTTAATGTAATCAAGAGATCAAACCCTTGTTTGTATTTTGAATTTATAAGCGAAAAAATCAAATAAGCAGTATTCTTCAGGATAATCGACCTATTCACCAACCTTAATATACCATGGTACGAATCAAACCCATGTGATTTTAAGGTTAAATACCCTTGTCTGTGCCTTGTGTTGACAGCAGAGCCTCTCAAACAACTTTTCGTTTGGGAATATCCGAACTATCCGCGAACCTTAATATACCATGATGTGAATTGAATCCATGTGATTCTTGGATTAAATTCTCTTGTTTAAACTCTGTATTTGTAATAGAACTTATCAACAATGTTTATCTTCAGAGGCGCTCGTGCGATCTATAAACCTTGAGGTACTATGGTGTGGACATATCTTCAGTTAGAGTTGAGAGAAACGTATCATAATATTAGAACATACAAGGAAGAGCTTGTCTTTGATGAGTGTTGAGTCTGTGCATATGTCAACAACGCACAAACATCGAGACCTCGTTTTTATTTCTTACTTTTTTAGTTCAACAGAAATCTCATTTACGGAAGGAGGCGAAACTGGAGCAAGTGGTAGCAAATCAATTGTAATCAATGATGAGGTTCTCATAGGTAATTCGAAGCGTGGCTTGGAACTTATCTTAGTCTACGATAAATAATCTGCTGTAACCGATCACGTGCTTAGAGGTCCGTGCATCTTTACTCAACTATCTAATAACTATCAATAACATGATTTAATATCGAGTGGCCTATGTCACCGAGTGGCTCATTTTAAATATATACAAAGTTTATTTGTGTGTAATTGTGCACTTTTTTTCTCATTTATTGATACGATTTTTTCAAAATTTAATATATAATATTTCATTATATAAGTACTAAAAGAATCTAATTTGTTTTTGAAAATCTCAATTAATAGAAGAGTCATTATTAAAATAATTTTTTTGTAATGAAAATGATCATAAGAAAACTAGATTTTTAAAGAGCTAATTTTTTATTAATGTTTAAAAGTTTTTTCTTTTTCCCAAAAAAATATTTAGTTATTAAAACATAAATATTAGAAAAAGTCTAATTTTAGTATAGTTTGAAAAAGGCCACTCGGTGATATGAGTTACTCGGTGTTAAACCACGTTATGTAAAACTAATCGAAAAAAGATTCTCAGTGAAGCTTAACAAATAACTCTCTATATATAATTTATACAAGTTTCTATTCAAATCTATAAGAAATATAGATAATTCTTTAGGAGTATATATCTAGAAAAGCATTTAATATTATATATTGTATTTTCAACTAAGACTTGATATATATGTATATATATATTTTTAATAGAGAGATATAAACAGTTTTATAATTTCAGTTTTGGGAAATTTTAATAGTAAAATGAAGGGGTTCATAATCTTAGATCTTCAAAAAAGCCTAATATCCTGTTCAGCGCGATAAGGTTAACACAGAATCAGACAATTTTTCCTCAAACTATGTATTTTGTCCAACTCTAGTTTCGGTACAGCGGTAAGTGTTCGGCCAGGGTTTAGTGAGGGGTATATCCTGGTACTTTCCACTCGGTTTAATCCGGTAGTTAGTCAAGAACGTTAACGTACTCCTGTACTCTATAACTTTCAACCCAGTCATGTTAAGCTAACATTCCTAGAATATTACCCCGCTAGGTTGACTGAATACTTGATCCCCATACTAACCACAATGGAGAATGTAGATCAGATATCATGACGATCGAAGTCAAAATCGTTTCAAGGTTCCCAACTTAATCACCTCTTTTGCTTATCAACTCTCTTGTTCCTCAAATGTGATCTCGTATTTTGACTTTTCATAGCTGTAGAAAGATAAAACGGAGATAACTCGTCATCGGAGTTCGGTGGAATTATGCGGAAGCACAGCTCCTAGAACCCCTCTCGAGATAATCCCTGATCTTGGCTAGACTTTCAGTTATCGCAACATCACGGCATTCCTTTGCAAAGACTCTCTGGCTTACACCGAGGAATCTTATATCCCCAACTTCAAAATCTACCACCCATACACCAGTTATTCATCAGCGAACTTCTGGTCAAATTTTCTGTTGCAAAGATGTCATTCATAAAAGTCTTTTGGGCCGACAAGACAGCAAAGTACATCTCTGTTGAAGACGGCTCCGAAACTGAAGATCAGCCTACAGTGAGAAGCAGTCACTCTTCAAAAGTATCGGTTTCTAGGCCATTCTACTTCGCTTCCTTATCTTTGTTTGCCATCTTTCCGATCCTTATTATCGCTCTGTTTGTACAGCATGGTCGTCTCGCCCACGCCTACATCAACGACGGTTTTCTCAAAGGCTTTACTACAGAGTTAGGTATCTATCTTCATTCAATAATACTTCAGACTACTGGCTAACCATGCGACATTTCAAAGATCCAATCAAAAATATACTTTCCGAAGAAACTGTTCGTTTTACTGGCGGTCTTCATTTCCACAAGAATGGGACTTTATACCGAGAGACAATCGAAGGGGAGCCTCAGTATGTCGGAGAACCCTCGCCAGAAATAGATTCAGCATGGAATCAACTGCTCAAAGGTAAGTAAGTAAATTTGAGGATTGCCGCATGTAACTAACTAATTGTAGGTCAATATATGAATCTTGTTGGAGACGAAGCCACAAGTATGGTCGAACGGACATGGAAAGATGAACATGGTAACTACGAGGTTGCGTAAGTCTCGTACCCTCCTACATTTTATATCTACTGGAAGCTAATGAATTAAAAAGTCTAGATGTAATGCATACTCTTCATTGTGTGGTGAGTTAACAAGAATGACTTGAACTGTCTTGACCCTGCCTAGCAAGACCGTTAACAGAGGGTTAGAATAAAGTGAGGATGGCTCTAGACCCGGAATATTATCCGAGAAAAGAAAGCCATAGAATCCACAGAATGCACGTTGGTGAGTAATACAAGATACCTCGTACAGAATAGTGTCGCTGATAGCAACTATAGATCACTGCATCGACTATCTTAGGCAGACTGTGCAGTGCCATGGTGATCTTACCCCGATGGTTTTCAGTTGGTCAGATGACGCTGGTAGAGTGGTTGCCGATTGGAAAGAACCTCACACTTGCCGGAACTTTCATAGCATCCGCAGTTGGGCTGAAGATCATTTTCGACCGTGAACTCCAGCTGTTGGAATGTGACAGATAGGTAATTGGTTGCAGTCTCTGCATATAGGAACTGTGAGGATTTAGGTCGAGATGTACATTACTTCTAAATACAAAATTTAACACAAAGTACGCATATAAGATAGACACAAAGTACACCTTGATACAAATATATATATACAGATGTAGATAGGAGCCAGCCCTCTTAATCTAGGAAGTTGGTTGCCATTTTCAGGTTATAAAGTGAGGTGTCTGTACACTTGTAAATATAGTTTGTCAGCTTATGTTGTATGTCAAAAACTACAAGATTTTTTGATGTGAAAGCCTTCAATATTGAGAGTTATGAAAAGAATACTTTACACGTATGGTCTTGAATTTTGTTTTACAATCATTTTAGTTCTAAGAAGAGCTTTAGAAGAGATAAAAAGAATTCATACTAAAAGCTCAGAGAAACAAACAAGCACTCCTCAAAACAGCAAAATGATAGTTTTGCTCACACCTTTCAAGTACTGACTTTTTCTTTCTGGTTTCTTTTCTTGTTCGTTCAAGTTTGTGATCTCGGGTTCTAGAAAGATTGTTCTTAGTGTAATATCTGTATGTTCTTTTCTTATATACACTTAAATAAACATTTGAATGGGATTTGTCACATCGCGAGATCTTTCCCCAAATCCTCAAAAAGTAAATTCAACAATTTCTATATAAGTGAATAATGAAATATGGAGGAAGAAAAGAGCCACAAACACCAACCCCAATACCGAAGTAAAGAATTAAAAAAAACTAAACAAATTCACCTCACAACACCTATAACAACCATGTAAATCCCATACAAGCTCCATCCCAAATCAGATATAAATGAATGTTCGAAGTATAGGAGCTATAGGACTTGTATTATAAGAAGTGAATGAAGATGAGGTAAAGCAAAGCGAGGTATATAACATCATTGTATATGTATATAACTAACTATGCTAGTAATTACCTACATATCCGGTATCTAATATGTAAAACAAAATAAATAAATAAATAATCGCAACCATACTACTAACACATCCGTCTATCAAATATATTTGATAAGGGATAGAGTGTGTAGAATAGCGGTCTATGAAACAAAACACCTTTCGAATCCAAGCTCACTCTTATCATCACATTCAAAAGTTACATCAACTCATAATCCACAATTCAAAGGAATCCAAGTCGAATATCTATTGATCACTAGTCATCTATCTATCCACCGCAAAATAATCAGATCCCCCATTGACCCTCCAAAACTTCCTGAGTACATCATGTTCCTATCCACCCCACACTCGTATTCATTCCCCTTTCCAAGTCACCAAAAATCTCCTCATATTTATCTACCTCAAATAATCTCTTAGGATCTCAAGATTTCAACCTAAGCTCTCACTCCACCCAAACCAAAGAAATAAATCCACGAGTCCCTCGCCTCGCCTTCAAATAATAAAATCAACTAGACCCCAAAACCCGATCATTCTCCCCATCCTCTATAAGTCTCTTCTCCTCTCTCCTCCTTCCCAAGTCCCCCACAAAAATAATAAACACACCTAAACAAACAACCCCCCCCCCCTAACCCCTCAACCATCCCTCATCCCTCGCAGATGCATTCTTCAAAAAACATTCCCATTCAATAAATAATCATAGACAATCACTGAACCTAATCTCTTCAACAACTTTGTAATTATTACAACTTCACTTTTCACTCTCCAAAGCCCCTTTTTCTCTATTACATACATTCAAACAAACATTGTACGCGGAAAGCATATGACTCATATGCTACGTGACAAGGACATTTAGTATATATATTTCCTCATTCTATTTCAACCCTATATTGTATATTATATCCCAAATATATCCTTACACCTTATTATCACTATATAATAATTCACTTTCAATTCCTATATATAGCTATTAGATTAATTATATTAGATTTAATAACAATATATAGCTTAAAAAGCTATAATACAGAATCTTCCTAATTGAAAATATATAGAGTTTTTATAAACAAGCTAGCCCAATCGGATTATAGCTTAAGTCAACCACCCTACTTTCTGGCCACCCCTGTTTTGGGCCACCCTTTTACACCAAAAATCGCTTTTTTGGCCTATTAATATCTCTATCAAAACACAATATAATTTAATAAGATTTTATATGAGTATAATTTGAATTGTTTTAGATTCAATTACGAATTTTCAGAATTTTGCGATTTTTCTGGATGGAGAGCTGAAGCTTCAAAATATCGATTTTTCAATTTGTATGTAAATCACATACAAATTCAAAATTCCATTTAAAACTCTTATAACTTTTTAATAAAAATTCATAAAAATAAACTGAAAATTTTTATTATATTAATAGATTATAATCAATGGAATAGCTTCAGAAATATATTGAAATTTCTATTAAATAAATATATATAGGGGTACTTTCGAAATTACAGGGATTAATAATCCCTGCAAAAGATTTATATCTATAACTGTTAGTTTTTTGTATATTTTTTTTGAACTTCTATATAGATATAAGATTAAAACTACTAAAAAAATGAACAGTTTATTTTTCCTTATTTTTGTTGTAGTTTTACTAGAGTTCTAATTGAAATTTTGAATTTGTATGTGATTTATATACAAATTGAAAAATCGATATTTTGAAGCTTCAGCTCTCCATCCAGAAAAATCCTAAAATTCTAAAAATCTAGTATATTACTAATATCGATATATAGATTCATCATATTAAATTTTGTATAATAATATTAAATTTTGAGTGAGATATTGATAGGCCAAAAAAGCGATTTTTGGTGTAAAAGGGTGGCCCACAACAGGGGTGGCCAGAAAATAAGGTGGTTGACTTAATTGAATACTAGCAAAAGCGCCTATCTTAATCCCTCCGACAGGACCAACTAGTCACGCGATCGACACCGTGACATATTCTTAGAAACAATTGTTTACTTTCTAATTTATAGACCTTATTAAACAAAATAATTTTTTACTCTTTATGAATTCGATTAAAAATCAATTAGTGCTTGCATTAATCATTTTATTATATATTGGAGCTCTCTAAAATTAGCACTACTAAACGATATATAGAAAGATCAGTTCATAAATCTTTTCCGAAATTAAGTAGAACTTAATCAAATTTAACGGTTTTGCTAGACGGCGTAGATATGAATCAATGAAAACCATGAATGCTCCTACTACTACTTATATACAAATTCATCACATGCTGGTATCAACAATCCTTTCTTTCCAAAACCTCCGGTGTTTACAATCCCCAGCTTTCGTACTTCTATTGATACATAAGATACTCTCCCAACTCACCCTGAACAATAGCCGAATAAGGACCATCTATATTATGCCACGTACACACATAGGCTTAAATATAACTCTAGTTTGACTTCCAGTTACCTAGATCCGAAAGGTTGATAACTGAAGGATCGTTAAAGACTTTCTTCTTAAAGTCGAGACTGTTAAATTCGTCCGTATTAATGTACGCCCCATTCCATGTCACAAAATAGCTCCAGTCCGCATGATATAGCTCTAGTTGATCAGGATCGGGGATATTGCCCACTTCAGGAAGCGTAACCATCTTTTTATCCTTGCCCAAAGCAATCAATGCCTGGTATTGAACGCTTACGGCGCCGTGGTCGCCAGCAGGTGGATACGAGTCGTAGCCAAGAATATCAACTATGTCATCGCCGGGGTACCAGGCTGTAGCTACAGAATTCCAGACCCAGATCAGGTTGCGTAGCTGGTGGTGATTGACGAACCGGTCAAACATGAGCCGGTAGAGAGCCACACAGGCTTCCGGCCCCTGGGCGCCCCACCAGAACCAGCCACCCTCGGCTTCGTGAAGAGGCCGCCAGAGAACGGGAACGTCGGCTGCTTGGAGGCGGAGGAGTAGAGCCGCGATAGTGTCCAAATCCCTGATCAGGAGGGCGTAGTCCTCACTCGACGGGTTGGCAAGAACGGTCGTCAGATTGAACGTTGTGGCAGCGGTGTAGAAGCCTGAATACCATGGCTCGGCCGCGCTGTCTATGAGATGCCTAGTGACATTAGGGAGTTTACGGTTGGGCCAGCGGGAGACTCACGATGGGGCATTCCAATGCCATTGAAATGCGACAATTCCATTTCTGTTGGAGAATGCAATTCCATCTTCAACCTCGTGACTGGATGTGCCATGCTCCTAAGTACACATATTAGTGGCTTCGCCAGAAATCATATTGGAAATGAGATATACCACACGACTTGGACTATAATCCATGAAGTCCAGACCAATAATCGCTGGTGTCTTTCCCACATTTTCTTCCAACCATGCGATCTCAGCGGCCTCTGATTGGCCAGAAAAGATCGAACCGTTACCATAATTGGAAAGAAGCTTATTGAACAAAGCTTGGGTGATAGGGAGAGGGTTCGGTGTGGACAACTTGCTTGTGACTTGGTGCTTTGCAGGTGCAGCCGAAGGAGAAATGTACACGGCGTCGATAAAATACCAGCCCCTAAAAAGTTAGCTCAACGATACCAAAACATTGCTTATACAACGCGAGAAAGACCAACCAGTTACTGGTGAATGTGATCGTGTTGGTACCAGCGTTCAAAAGTACTTGACCAGCCGTTGCATTGGCCCACGGACTTTCTTCAGATGTTGCTGCAAGTACGATTCCAGACCCTCCCGAATCATTGAGTGACATCGTAGTCTGCTTTTCGCCAGAGGTAGAAGCATACTGAATGACCACATCGTACAAAGCCTGCTTGGCACTCTGAAAGGTAATCGTAACGCTATCTGTTGCAGCATCGAATCCCTGGACAAATCCAGAACCGGAGAAGCCTCCTGGGTTATCCCCAATCGTGACTCCATTGAGGATACCAGTCTCAGCTTCAACTTTCGCACCGTTCGTGACATCGACGACAGCAGCTGCTGAAGCCAGTGATCCTAAAGCAAGAAGGGGAAAGGGTCGCATGGTAAATGAATGAATAAGTTCTCAAAGCTCTTCGAACACCTAGCTGCTCTTTGAATATGTGAAGGACAGCACTGGCGACCTTCCTCTTTAAATATGACTCGTAGAGATTCGTAGAGGAGCAATAGGAATTGCGGAATACGGACAGAAATCAATTCTGTATACCTGATACATCTCGACCTGCTAATGAGAACCCTTATATTTCAATTAATATAAAATTTTCCAGTCCTGTAAATACTAAGACGGCAGACGGCCCTGAATTTTAGGCAAATTATAAGGCGTGGATCCCTTCAAGTTAGCGATAGCCAGTAATAACGGAATGGGGAGGCCATGATATAAAGACTTCTGGTCCTCGTGACATGCTTTACCGGAGCATGCTACCATTAGAAGATAAAATCGACGCAAATGATCAAAATATAAGAACTTATAGAAAATAGACTTTGTTTCAGGGAAAGAAGAGGTCCAATCAAAGGAACCGAAGTGGAAATGCGGGGTAGTAAAAAACACAGCAGATGATCGTAAACCTTGCAAGTTGAAGTCGAATAGCCTATATGAATCGGTACAGAGCAGCGAACTGCCATTCGTAAATGCTTTGGATTCCATCCTAGGTTAGGATGATTGTCCCTGCGGCGGAGGGATAGTCCTTGTACTCCGAGATCCTAGCAAATAGAGTGTCATGTAGCACCCTTGGACGGGACAAGCTTCCAGAAGCGACTAGATTAGACAGCCCCACTTGCTTCGGAGAACAATCCGCCGGAAAATAATACCTAAGAAATTTACCGACATTTAGCTGCTGACGACCACTAAGAAAGAATCTATTGAGAACATATACGATCTTTCCCAATATTGACCATCGAGTTATCTATCGTTGTTTTCAAGATAAACCTTATCTTAAGGACAGCCGAGATATGTCGAACAGATTTTCACTCTTTGTTTCCGTCTTAGATAGATAAAAGATTTGTTTCGTCTGAAGAGCCTCCAGTTTTGCCAAGATATTATTCCCTACAAGTCAAAAAGTTTAAGTTCCTTAAGTCTAAATTGTAAATGAGATTATTTGCTTTATCCTATATTACTTTATATGAAAAATGATCTGCTACATTTTAAGAGCCACCCCTTGGCGAATCCTCAATACAGCGCGCATTTTGAAGTGAGACATCGTTCGATATTTCAGGTTCAATGGGGAACCGGAGTTTCACAATTAGTAGATGCAGAACTGACTCTTGCATTCCGAACGCAGCCTTCGAAGTTTCGACAAGTCTATATATAATCGCACAATACTCATAACTCTCCCCTTGACGGAAGAATGAATATCTTTAATATATAGACAGCTTTACTACTTCGAAATTAATCACTATACTTCTCATACTTCTATTGTTCTTTTTTTCTTAATAATCTACTATTATAATATATATTCGATTTATTTTTAAGTCTAAATAAGACTTAGTATTACAAAAACTGCCTCTAGAATCATATAAAAGTATCTAGAGATCTTTCAAAATAATTTAAAGTAAATTTCAAATAGAAATTCAAGAAGATTATAATTGATTACAATTCTCATAACTGTAATAATAAAACTAAAAATTATTTTTAAATACAAAACTTTATATTATAATAAAACCTATTCCCTTATATAAATCTTCATTTCATTTGAATAATTGAAATAATCAATTGCTTTTAAAACATTATTATTTCTAAACTATTCATTACGAAATACTAATTTCATAACTTTTAATAACGTAGTTTATCAGCGAACAGATCATATCACCAAGCGAATCATTTGAAAATACATCAAAATTAATTATTTTTAAATATTCTTATTTTAATAACTAATCATTATTTTTGAAAAATAAAAAGATTAAAAATAATATTAAAACTGAGTCTTCTTAGAAATCTAACTTTTATATATATATTTCTATTGTATTCTAGAAAAAATAGAAATTGTTACAATTTTCATTACAAAAAAGTTGTTTTTATAATAACTATTATAATAATTTGATTTTTTTAATAAATAATTAGATTTTTATAATATTTATATAATTAAATCTCAATATTTTCAGCTTTCTTTAAATTATATTATTATATAAAGAAAGTGTATGATTATATATAGACGAATTTTGTATGTGAATTGAGTGATCCGCTCAATGATATAATCTGCTCACTGATAAACTATGTTATTCTAATTTATTCTTTTATTCTAAAACTAATTTTTTAGAATATTATTAATTTTAATGAAGCCTTTTTGTTTATTGTATTTTGTATTTCCTAGGATCTATTATTCTAGAAATTATATCCTATATTTTTTATTGTTTATAATATTGTTTTTATAAATAAAAATAATAATATAATATAATATTGATATCTTTTAATTTATATATGTATATTCAAATAAGAATAAAGTAATTTTCATTATGAATTCGAATTATAATTTAATAATGAAAGATTGAAAGCTATATAGATCGATTAGATAAGATCGATAAGATAATAGTTAATCACCTAATCGTCATTTCGAAAGAATGAAAGGAATAATAGATTCTTTATTTAAAGAATGACCGGATTAGGAAAAGGATTTTAAATAAAGAAAGCTGATTCTAAGCGAATAAGCATAAAAAGGGATCTAATCCCTCAAATTGTAAAAAAAGAAAGTTAATCTCATATAATTTTTCAATCAAAATCACGTGTCACACTACTTATATATTTTTTTAGTCATTCGCCCGAGCATGCTTCCATATTATATATATATAATTATATATATATATAATCACCCTTCATATGCTTTCGACCTACGACATTTTTAAAGTATTTTATAATTAATATTATATATATATCTAAGACTTTTTTGAATATCTAATATTCCTTAATATATTATAATTAAATTATTGAGGTTTATAGTATCATTATAGTCTATATATTAGTGATTCTACAGCCTATTACTAATCCGTTGTAATATATACTTAGTAGTAAGATAATCTAAACAGACTAGATTAAATAAACTATAAACAGATATATTAGTCCCCTTCGTAGGGACCATGAGGGGACTAAGATGTATATACGCATAGTAATATAGTTAATAGAGGTCTCTCTTACTCAATCTTTCGATAGGTTCTATATATTATTTTATTTGACATAAATAAGAGAAATCAGATTCAGAAAAAGATCATTCTCATATTATAATATAATAATAGATTATAGGATTGTCGAACTTCAATAAATACATAGATACTATAAATTACTCTAAAGTATGAGTATTATTGTAGAAGTTAATAAAGCTTTTTATTAATATATATAGTTTATATAATTGAATATTGGAAATAGTATATATAGTGTATATATGATATATATATGTTATTATAAAACTTTATTTTCGAGCTCTCTAGATATATAGACTTAACTGTATATTCAATATATTATACTATATGTATAACTTACTATCTATTTCTAACAAATATATTCAAGTGTAATATTAAGATTCCCTTGAAGTTTATATCCCTAATAACTAGCACTTCGACCCAATGCTCAAAATACCTCACCAAATCTCCTCAGATATTGTTATAACTATTTTCCAACAATGATTGTGTCTTTTAAGCGGGAGATCCTTTCCCCCACAGGTATAAATCGAGCTTTTGTGCCTGACTGACCGAGAGTGACCTTGCGAGACTTGCCATCATTTTTTCCATCATCATTATTGTCGTCCTCAAATCAAATTTCTGAGTAACGGCAGTAGTACTCCATGTATGTATGTTAACCTAGAGACAATAGTACGTGGTGGCTTTATACCGATCGTGCCTTCAACTGCGGCTGCGCTTACCGTTTGGAGGTTGAAAATTGCTATGTTTTCGGTATCCCATTGATCTGCGGGAACAAAGTCTTCCACAATTATCTGCTCAATGAATACATCATGAGTTCCATCATTACGCTTTACAGTTCTCTTACCAGTATCCTCCGCCGCTGCAACTTCTTGAAGATGTCTTTGTTCCCCTGGCACTTGCTCCATATATTGTCGAGATGCATTGGAGTTAAGACCTGGTACCCTAAACCTCGAACACACATCCGAGTCCTGAATAATGAACATTTTAGCTTGATCAAACCACCAATATAGGATTGAAATATATGAGATTGTTACGTGCTAATCCGAGATTGTATAACTCGAGTGTACTATCTTTATGTATATTAGCAATCTATCCCAGGGATCTGTAAATGAACTTCTTACCAAAAGATACACGTTTGCCATCGATAATGATGCGTTGTTCAGAAAAAGGAATTCCCGTAAGGTTTTCATTATTTTTGTATAGAGTTTTGACGGTACAATTGATAGGTAGAGTAAGGGAGATGGTCTTGCCTGATGTTGTTTGCGCATGAATGACCATACGCTTCAAGTTGTCGAGTTTTCGAGGCATAATCTCGATCCGCATTTCATGGACCTCGTCTTCACTAGTGACATGACACTTTGCACAATAGCGACGACCACGTGGCATATCAACAAACTGAGTGACTTTTCCATCCTTTGCAACTCCATCCAAATATTGTTAACCGCCAGCTCCCGTAAGAACATAGTCCTGGATAGGTTTACCTTCGTAAAGAAGTGCCATACAACCTAGATTTCCTGCTATGGATTCAGATTCAGGATCCCCGATAAGAGCATTGATGCCATTAAAGCCGACTTTTACTGCGAACGGTCTTTTGAGTAACAAACATCTTTTTCTATTTCTAATAAATATGATAATTCATTACTAGAACACCGTAAAAAAAATTAATGATAAAAAGAAAAAAAAAGAAGATAAAGAATCAAAAAGTCAGACTGTTATCATAGCTGTAGCTATAAATAAGAATAAAGAAATAAATATTTGATTAGCTCAATTCTATTTCTCTTAAATTACGAACTACAAACTACAAACTATAAAATCTCTTATATAAATCAAATAAAGATAAAACTTAATAGATATATTACACACTCAAGTCATCTATTCTCTACTTATTTATTATTATATTTAACCCCCCCCCTCCGTCCTTCAAGAAAATAAATATACTAATACTTCACAGATACTCGCTTTTCATATATACTAGATATTAGATATCAAATAACTAAATAATTAAACAACTAAATGTACAATTATATTATAACACACAGATATATATATACAAATACAACAAATGATATACGACAAATTACTCTCATGCTCCTTAGATTCTATATATGAAGAAGAAGAGAAAAATTATATAACAATAAATTATATCAAAATCCTATAGAATCTATTTTCCTATTGCCTATTATAAAATCTATTTCTATATATATAGAATAATGAGATAGATTCTATTGTAGAGTCTAAACCACATGAGAGTAATTTGCCAAATGATATAATATCCCTCTCTCTTTTCCTCATCATCCTCATCCTCATCCTCTCTCTTTTCCTCATCATCCTCATCCCCTCTTTCCCTCATCATCACTCAATTCCCAAAACTAATTTTCATTTCACATAATCAAAGCGCTCCTTTCTCTCTGATATATAAATTGTATAAATACAACAAAGAGATATTATGAACTGGAAAGATCTAGTTCCCCCAGTCGAAGTAGAGGGAAACCTCCCTGACCCCTCCCATCTTCCCCCAGAGTACAAGTTGAACAATCAAGCAAGCAAAGAACCAAACGAAAAAGCAATTCAAAATCATGAAAAGATGGGTATCAAATAATAAGACATCAAATACCTCAATACCAAGTAGTAAGCGAACAAATTTTCTCCCCAGATACGTAATACAAATATCAAAACTTTCATCATCACAATACCCATCACCCTTTTACAAAATCAAAATCAAAATCAAAACACGATATCGAAAATGATGATAACAATAAATATTCCGCGTGCAATTGTTATTACTTAGCACTACCTTGTGCGTCCTACCCACCCAGACCCCCTCATCACCTCATCAACCTATCCCCATCCTCATTCCTTATTCTCATAACTAAATAAAACAATAAAACAAAACTAAAACAAAAAATAAATCACATATAAACAACGCCTAAAAGAATGGGTAGATGAACAACCCTTTATCCAACCCAAAGATGACCTAAATCCTACACCTATCCAAACCATCCTATTTTGTCCGATCCCAAAATTCCACGCCCTCTATTGTACAGTTCCAATCCAAAGAAGTTTGAAGAAATGCCCCAAAATTCACTTACGGACTGCCAAAGAAGACATCCTCTTCATTCCTGAACATTCCAGAATTATCAGCTGCTACGCCAAACATACTATCGAATTTTCCAATCAAAAGATCTGGATCACGTTCGAGTTGTGTAATGCTGGTGCTTCCTGTGACAGCAAAAGCCTCCAAAAACATATCATCTTGCTCTGTGATATTTGGTAGATTGCTAAGTTCACCACTATTTGAGACGGCATCTAGATCATATTGATTGGCGCTAGCTGTGGGCGAAGAAGATGACTGGCACAAAGCAGGTGGAGAGTAATTGCTTTTTGCTGATTTGGTGGGTGATCCAGGATTCGATCGAAGATGTTCAGGAAAGTTGAGCCGAGTGCGGAATCCATTTGGTGGGTGCGTTGATTGTATTGAATTTGGCTCTACGCATTCGGCAATTGATGTCATTGAGGAGATTGAAGATATTGATGCGGCTACTGAAGAGGACCTTTCTCTAGTATATTGATAGCTGTCGTGTGTAGCGAGAGAGCTTTGAGAGAAGCCGTAGTCTCCAAACGGTCTCTCATCAAGGATATCTAGATCACTCCGAGGTGATTGGGCGCATGCACTTTCCGAGTATTCTGATGATGATGTTTCTGACGGACTCGTCTTGTTTTTGCTTCGAGTTCGCGATGCTTTTTCAACACGTTCTTCATCGTCAGGTCGATTCTTCCTTGGTCTACCTCTCTTTACTGTCTTCTTTACAACACCTTCGAAAGCACCAATACACATGCCACGTTGTCTGTGGCGAGTCAGAGCATCATGTCTAGCAAAACTATTCCCACATTGGCATGGGTAAGGTTTAACACCAGTATGAATCTTTGCGTGTCGTTTGAGATCATGCTGTCGTACAAAGCATTTCTGACAGTGTGGACATTGAAATTGTCTGTCTCCAAGATGGGTCTGAACATGTGACTTGATATTTTCCTTTCGACCAAATCGCTTACCACATTCTGGATACAAGCAGAGCCACTTTGTATCGCCAGGTTCCGGTGCTTGAATGTAGGTAGCGATATCATCAATGGTGATTCCAGTATCGGTAATTGACTCTTCGAGGTTGATACTCGAGACTGATTCGGATCGTCGGTACGATTGAGCAGGAGAACTACAAGCTGGCTCAGAAGCGGGAAGACCGTGAGAGTAATTAGACATAGGGTAAGGTGACATGTCTGGCGCTTCTAAGATAGGTCTGTTTGTGAAAGGATCTCTGAAAACATTTCTTCGAGATTGTTCTGGCGATGAAGGATATGATAGATCTTGTGAAACATTAGAAGAAGTCGGTGAGTATTGTGCCGCTTGAAATTGTGGATCATTTTTCATAAAATCGAGGTTAATAGTTGACATGTTCATGAAATTCGATGTTGGCATCGGTGCGGAGTCAAATGTGCTGGCAGTGGGTATGGGTCCTGATCCTAGTGGGGCAGGCTCGGCTTTCATCTCAGCTTCTCGTCTCATGTCGTCAAAAACATTCTTGGTTCTCTGATTACTTTTAGGCTTGATCGTTTCCTCCATAGATGTGTCGTAATCATCACGAAATCTTTGTGGAATGTGCTCCAGCTTGATTGTTCGGTCGTATGGACTTTCTAGGGGAGCGGGGGGGAAGTAATCTAGAACAATGAGAATGTATCCGAAAAATCTAAGATGACAACTTACTGGTAGAGTTTGCATCTGGAGGTGTAATTGGTCTCGATGGTGATTTCAAAGCTAGATTCTCGAATTGAGCAACCCTATCCAAGATCACACCACTAATCCTTCTCGACGATCTTCTGCTGTGGTTCGCAGAACTTGGCTGTGAATGGACACTCTGTACTTCGGAGTCCTGAAAGAATTCCATGAAGGTTGGTGTCATTGCTGTGTTCGTAGTGAAGAAGTCGAACCCATTGTTCCCATTGAAGTTTGGATCGACTGGTATCATCGGGTTCATTGGGCCGGAATATGAATATGAGTGTTGATGACCTTGCACTTCATATGGATTTGAGCATCCGGAGTCGAATGATTGTCTGTGTGGGGTGACGAGTGGTGAAACAAAGTGATTCTCGTCATTGTCGTAAACAGGAAATGGCTGCTGGCCCGGGCGAACCAGTCTCTGCTGCTGCGTCTCTCGCAAAATATGCTGTTGTGTCGTTTGATATCCTATGTTAGTATTACTTACCGATTGACCCTGCTGTTGAATTGGGCGTGGTCGTGTGTCCAGACTCATCCCACGTCTGTGGGCATGTCTTTGGACCGGCGGCAGGTTGTTTGCCTTCACTGCATCGAATGCGGTCGGAGTGGAATTTTGGCGTCGATGTTGTCGATGTCGATTTTGAAGGTTGTGGGATGGATTAGACAGCATTATGAATGCTAGAAGAGTTCGGAAATGATGTCGATTGAAAGTATTGCAATTAAGCAAACCTATATGTTCCGAGACTATGCAATGCATGAATTAGCGCGATGATCGATGTATGAAGATAGAGCGGTCTAGATATCCATAATCGTACATACCTCACGCAGCGCAAGCCGTTAGGCCGGGCAAATGTTGATCTCAGGATTGTTCAGCAGAAGAATACGACTCGATTGTGAGTCTTTTTTATTTTTTTTAATAGATGTTGGACTTCCTCAGCCCTTTGGAGTCAATTGAGCCGCGAGCTAATGCGTGAGGAAAGTCGTCTCCGGGAGAGGAGGTGTGATCTACTTTGGTGGGTTTAAAATGTAGGTAATGTAATGTGTTCCTTTCTTGTGTAGAGGGCGAGTCTTTTTTGAATCTGGATATGAATTTGTGGGGATGTGTGGAGAGATAAATGGAAGACGAGGGGAGGGAAGTCGAGGAATTGAAGGTTTAGATAGTCCAGCGCGCGTCCTGAATGCTGATGTTATCTCAGGCGCCAAAATCAACAAATCCTAGTGTCGGTTGGGATAGCAACGAATTGGGACTAAATCGTCCAATGAACGATAATACAACGATAAATATTTTAATTAGGTTATCCGTGTGCGATGGGATGGATTGGATTGGATTGGATTGGATTGGATTGGATTGGATTGAATTTGCCCTTGGGTACTCTCAACCTTCGGATAAACTTCGACATGGGCGAGATTTACTTTATTTGGTGAGGATGGCCAATCAATCGACTCCGCTGGGTAGAGTTTTACGAGATGCGGATGAGAGATGAAAATACAAAGATGACTTCCCGAGGTCCCTCTTTCAGATTAGCAGACGGGAGGGTGGAAGCTCTAATTTACGGTATAATGAGAGTATAATGAGAGTATAATTACAGTATAATTACAGTATAATTACAGTATAATTACAGTATAATTCACAGCATAATTTACGGTATAATTTACAGTATCGTATAATTTTTATGTGTGAGATTTAACATTTAACACCTCATCTCATGTATCCATCCATCCATCCATCCATCCTTCCATCCATCCTCTGTTTGATATTGCAAGATCGATCTGACCTAGGGATGCACGTGGGATGTGGTGTTTTATCCTCTGTGCAGTTTCCATCAACACCATCATATGACTGACGACTCTCTAGACACCATCTAGGGCGGCCAATGAATCATGACCGACCGACCTACCGCCCTACCTGCCACATTCCATCCGCCTCCGACTGGACCACTCCTCCCCGCGACATACATACATACACACATACATACATACTTCACACCCACGACATACACGCTACCATGCCACATCTACACATTACCACATCGCCATCGACATACCACATGCCTCATGCAGCGTTGATGATTTCACCATGAATCACTTTGAATTTCCAATCTGAGACTGATTCACATGCGTCCCTCCCTAGTAGCTACTGCGGACTCACTTGGGACTCAGCTAGCACACAGAGCACACAGAGCACATCCTAATAACCTAATCACATCCTAATCACATCGTCAGAATAACTCACCCACGTATCTATTTTTAAACCCCAATCATGAGATCTCGCCGACGGCCAATTTGGCATTTTCCTTTTCGAGCGTTCCTAAGAAATCCCGTCCTCAATTCAATCTCCGGGTGGAATCGTGTACCAGAAAACCAGAAAACCCCAAACCCCCATTCATTCTTTTCTTCTTCGACAGAGGGGCGGTACCGAGGGATGGAGACATAGGAGCATAGATATAGGAGAATAGATAGATATAGGAGAACAGATAGATAGATAGATATATATATATATATATATGTATACATACACGAGTGAATTGGAATCTCGCTGCTTCCCCCTCAACTGTCTCTCGCCCGTCCTCCATTCGCTTTCTCCTGAACAAACGCACCCAAATTTAATCTCGTGAAGATTGATTAGTTCTTAGTTCCCATTAGTTCCCATTGCCATTCATTTCACCCCATCGCGATTTCTTCCAAAACCTTCGAACCTTCGAACCTTCGACCCGTCGGACCTTCAGAAATCACAAATCACAAATCACAAGTCACAAATCACCAATCCAAAAATCCATTCTCCAATAATTTACCTTCTCGATGATGCACAATTAACTTTTTGCATTGTTCCATCCCGATTTTCCTTAGGCCCATCGTCTTACGGCCTCCCTAACTAATCAGGTCCCCCGTTCATAAACTTGTGAGCGCATAATTAATCATGGCATCCACTACGGGCACAATGCGTGGGACTCCAAGTCGCAGCGGTCAAGCGCGTGGGCAATTGCCTGTCTTTAGCAATAGTGCTGCGTCGAATATCCCTCGACCCGCACAAGATTCTCATGCGACAAATGCAACTACTCCAAATACACAAAGTGAAGTCGGTGGATCCAGCATGAGTGCAAGCAGAGCAAAACAATCCAAGAGGGATGAGGTACGTTATATTATTTTCCGATTATTGTTTCATCTGCGTCTCCGGTCGTCTTTTTATTTAGAATTCCGGTGCATGTCAAGAAATTCCTTGGTTGTGTGCAGCTGCAGTCCATCCCACCATGCCGCAAATTCGACGCCAGAAAAGTAAATCGAGGTTGACAGTGCCGCAGGCCATCCGGAGGAAGATCGAGACGGATCTCAGTAAGAAGAGTAAGACGACCGGTCGTGCTCGACAGACAAGAAAAGCCCCGCCAGGAACCGTCCTCGCCCTTCGTCCCAGTCAAGCCCTCCAGATCAAACCGAATACCACCGTAGCAGAGGCGGCACAGTTGATGGCAGCAAAGAGAGAAGATTGCGTCCTAGTTACCGATGATGACGACCGTATTGCTGGCATCTTCACTGCCAAAGATTTGGCATTTCGCGTGGTGGGAGCAGGAATCAAGGCCGCCAATATCACAATCGCAGAGATCATGACCAAAAACCCTCTCTGTGCGAGAACCGATACGAGTGCTACCGATGCCTTGGATTTGATGGTTAGAAAGGGATTCCGTCATTTGCCCGTCATGGACGAGAACCAAGATATCTCAGGTATTCTTGATATCACAAAGTGCTTTTACGATGCCATGGAAAAATTGGAGCGGGCTTATAGCTCATCGAGAAAGCTTTACGATGCGTTAGAGGGTGTTCAATCTGAATTGGGATCCAGTCAACCACAACAAATCATTCAATATGTGGAAGCTCTTCGATCAAAAATGTCCGGGCCTACTTTGGAATCCGTTCTCAATGGAATTCCACCTACAACTGTTACCGTGCGAACATCCGTCAAGGAGGCTGCTGCATTAATGAAGGAGAACCACACCACGGCTGTTCTTGTACAAGACGGGGGATCAATCACTGGTATTTTTACAAGTAAAGATGTCGTTTTACGTGTTATCGCACCCGGATTGGACCCCTCCAACTGCTCTGTTGTACGTGTCATGACCCCGCACCCGGATTTTGCTCCTATGGATATGACGATTCAAGCAGCGCTAAGAAAGATGCATGGTAAGCTTTGGTTTATTTCCTTGAGATATACATTGGCTGACATTATTAGACGGACATTACTTGAACTTACCTGTAATGAATGACCAAGGCGAAATTGTCGGCATGGTGGATGTTCTCAAACTTACATACGCCACCTTGGAGCAAATTAACACCATGCAAACAGGTGAAAGTGATAGCGGCCCAGCATGGAATAAGTTTTGGATGTCTCTCGAGCATGACAATGAATCAATGATATCTGGTGAAGGAAGTCATCATCATACCACCGGCGGTCGTTCTTTGATGTCCCCAGATATATCACGAAGTCACGAACGTCAAGTGGATGCTAGTGTTGCTCCTAATGATTCTGCTTCACACGTTGGTGTAGATTCTCCTTCGCATTCACATTTGAGTCGTCATAATGATATTCCTCCTGAGGATGTTCCATTTGCATTCAAATTCAAGGCGCCAAGCGGACGTGTACACAGAGTTCAAGTCACAGCCAGCCATGGTTTAGCTGAACTCATTTCTGCTGTAACAGGCAAGTTGGGATCAGAAATTGATGCTGTCGGGGGTGTAGCCTCCGTGGAGGATGGTAAAATTGGCTCATCTGGCTTCGCTCTCAGCTATCTTGATGATGAGGGTGATTCTGTATCAATCACAACTGATGAAGATCTTCTGGAAGCAATTGTCCTCGCTAGAAGTGGTCATCGGGATAAAGTCGATTTGTTCGTTCACGATCCTGAGAAACCACCAATGGCAGCCACCTTAGATCCTCAACCACCTATCATTCAAATCGCTACTCCACCAGCATCATCTACTATCCGAAGACGTCGCGTTGTTGATTCTGATGATGAGAGCGATGATGAACCTCGAGTTAAATCAAAGTCACGAAAGGCAGCAGCTCCACCACCAGCCGCGGAAGTCATTCAAGGAGTACCAAACGAGCTATTATTACCTGGAGCGATTGTAACTCTTGCAGTCGTTATTGTTGGAGTTTTTGCATTGACTCGCGCTACGAGCCGTTAACCTAATGTTTTAGAGCTTGCGTTGATATTGTTAGACTTCAATTCTCTGTAGATCTCCATCTTTTAGACGGAGCCATACAAGCATCATGTTGCCTTTTGATAACCATTTGATAGTTTTGCGGGAATTCAACTCTATACCCTTCTTTGCAAATGAATAGAATTTAAATTTTATGCTACGCGTGAATTTTAGACTTTTACCCCATGATTATTGTTATTGTCTCAAATATTATTGTCGCCGTCATAAAAAAACCCAATGTTCCAAAATGGGGTTAGCGTATGTTGCCCCACTAGCGTGATATCAATGTCCGAGATCTCAAAAAAGTCTCGATAACGTCAAAATAGCCATAACAACCCCCAAAATGATATTAAGAAATATTGCGATACGGCATGGTAAGCTAATTGTATCTCTTTCCATCTGGGCTCCTAATTGAAGTTCAAAACAGGCCGAAAAGCACTCGCTGCACCCCTCCGCCTCTCCCAATCCCGCACTCTCTCAACAGAGACCTCGACCCTCGAAGCCTCAATAGACAACCACAACAAACAAACCAATTCCCTCGAAGCCACGCTCAATTCTCTCCACCTCACCCGCAACTTCACGCCCCCTTCCAAAAAGAAAACCCCCGGCCCTAAAGTCCCAAATGTCGCCGAAGATTTCCACAGATTCAACCATATCAAGAAACGCACTGCAAAATTAGGTTCTGTCGTCCCGCAACACTACGAACCCCATCAACTCATCGTCAATCCGCCTGCGCCCAAAGATGTAACGCTCGAGCTCCTCATGGCCAGTCAGTCGCATCTGGGCCATGCAACTCAGTTGTGGAATCCGGCGAATCAGAGATACATCTATGGAATTCGTCAGGGCGTTCACATTATCAGTCTGGAAGAAACCGCCGCGCATCTGCGTCGCTGTGCGAAAGTCGTCGAGGGCGTGGCTTATCACGGTGGTCTTATCCTCTTCGTGGGCACCCGCGCAGGCCAGCATTCGGCAGTTGTAAAGGCCGCGGAGCTAGCGAAGGGATGCCATCTTTTCAATCGATGGGTTGCGGGCAGTATTACTAACGGCGATCAAATCCTGGCTAAGTGTGCGATCAAGGCGGTCGATGCACATGATGAGAGTGTGGCGGGCTATGAAGATAAACTCATGAAGTGGAAAGCGCTCAAGCCGGATTTGGTCGTGTGTTTGAACCCGTTGGAGAATTACATTCTGTTGCACGAGTGTGGTTTGCATAATATCCCGACGATTGGGGTGATTGACACGGATGCCGATCCTACTTGGGTTACTTATCCCATCCCGGCAAACGATGATAGGTTTGTTCTTTCTCTCGGTTGTTGTTTCGGGAAATTTACTAACGTTTATATTATAGTCTTCGCTGTATTCAGCTCATAGCTGGTGTTCTCGGTCGTGCAGGCGAAGAAGGTCAGAGAAAACGTCTTGAGGCTGCGAAGGAAGGTACGGTGACTTGGTTACCACCACCGGGTTTGGGCAATCCGGTAACGGCGGAGAGTAGAGCGAGAGAGGCGGCGGAAAAAGCGGCGGCGAAGAGGAGAGGTAGTGCGGCCGCTTAGGGGATTGTAGGATTATGAAGAATTAAAATAAATGGATTATATGGATTATATGGATAAGATGAATGGGATGCATCTTGTGTTTTATCCTTGTTTATTGTATATTCAGGTTTGTGTGTGTGTGTGTTTACGATTGATTGATTTATGTTTATAGATGGGGATGGAGATGATGCTTTTTTGATATGATATTTGTGGTGCTTATGATGTTTGGGGAAGGGGGAGGGGGGAAGGAGGAAAGGAGTAAGTGTGAGTGTGAGTGTGAGATTTGGAGGAATGGTGTGGTGAGAAGGTGACACTTGGGAAGATGACGAAAGAAAGAATCATAGACAACAATGGGAATTAATAGTGGTGGGTGAGTGTGAATGAATAGATTTTTATTATTGTATTTCTTATTATTGTATTTCTCATCTCTCATCTCTCATCTCTTATCTTTCATCTCTCATCATCACATCATTTTCATTTTCATTTTCATTTCCATCATCATCTCTCATTTCTTATCCTCATCCAACCTCATCGTAGTTTTCTCCTGACTATATCAATTCCTCCCCTTCGTCTCCCCTCACCTCACTCCTTTCCGCGATTGCAAATGATGCTTTGATATCTTATTGTTTTGGATTATTACTTGTGGGGTTGGATGGGATGGGATGGGATGGGAATATAGTTAGGATTATGGAAAAGTGGTCGTTTATGGATTGCTTTGGTTGTGTTGTTGCTTTGGGAGGGAGGAGGGAGGGGGTTTTATATAGAGACTTGAAAGTCTCTTTGTGGGGAATGAGTCGCTTGGGCTGAGGAGTAGGGATTGTGTGTTCATTTCTTTCGGTCATATATCTAATACCCTTTCTTCCTCGCTTAATATTCCGAACCAGGAAGTTGCAATCCAATTCTTGATTTCCGGTGTTGGATTGGTGCATGGTGGGTATTTACGATGTTGGATTGTGGGAGATTGCAAGAGAGACGCAAACGAAGCGCAAACTTAGTATGGGGGAGTGTGTGTGGCATGGGATGGGATGGGGTCTGTTTGGGTAATGCACTTCAAGCCGAACTAGAGCGATTCGGGAATCATTACGATCGGAAAGTACCTAATCAAACCGTTTTTACTATCACTATTGACATTTTCATAGCCAGAAATATTCAGCACGAAAATGTCGTCTTGGAACTTGGAATTGGACTGGAGCATGGAGATGATTCTTGTGCTTGTTTATATCTATCTAACCTATGTTCTTCGAGTTGATGGTCAATTGAGCAAAGTCCGAGGATCTGACTCACTTCACTAATCTATCATCCTATTTCTAGGTTGTGGAAGATTCATTCCCATTCTCGAGTAGGGAATATGTCAATCCATCGATACCCAGGAAGGAAATCAAAATCGGGCCCACGGTCTTGTTTTGATACGTGGGGTTTTCCATCGATACTTTCTCGAGTGTTACATACTTAGTTCTTGATACTCTCGGGGGTGATAGTGCACTTCCATCCCATCCCATCCATATCTTTCTTGCTGGATTTGTTATTGCTATTTTGTCTTTCTATCTTTCTCTTTCTCATCTGTCGTTTTCGTTCCCATTTTCTCCAGCATGATTCTTGCCCATAAGTGAGTGCACTGTCAATCTTTCCATTTCGCACACACCATCGAAACCTCTCTAGAAAACACGAAAATCTAAAGTTTGATCAGGGTGAGGCCATATTGCAATGATGTTCAATTTCTACGTCTGCATCTCTTTTTGAATGTACCTGGGGATTTTTGTCATCGCATTCCTCCAGCATTGTCTGTTTGCTTGACTGGAAATATGGTTGAGATGAGAAGAAATGTAGGCGGTTTATATAGTTGGATGATTTTTGAGATTCTGGATTCGAGATATGAGAGACTGTGATGATGATTTTGTGGTTAATGAATCATTTTTAGAGTGGATGGAGAAGGGGGCCGGTTTGTGTATTCAGAGAGGTAGGCATGCGTGTGAATACCGTCATTTAGCTCTTTGCTTATGGGTGCAAGTACCTCGATTACAAAAAAAGTATCAAAAAAATATCGAAATCAGGCGCGAGAGAATATGAATTGTTTGGGCGCAGAGATTTAGTTGAGAGATGTCTAGATTATCGTTGGGGTGAAATTCCAAATTGACAGTACCTGGCTGACTAAATCTCGGTAATGTATAGGAGAATGAGACGAGAAAAAAATCATCGACGGCGGTAATGGTTTTGTGATGGTGAAAAAAGTAAAAGTAAAAATCTTGGTATCTTGATACATAATTAAAGTTTGCTTCCGGGAAAATCAAACAGGAAATGTGTATGTATGTGAATATTCTTAAATCTTGTATTGTAGTGTACCGCTATGTCTCCTTTGTTAATTCGGAAGCTTCTTCCAACGCTATTATACCTCATCAAAGAAGATTCTGAGAACGCCGTTTACAGATCCAAGAATAGCTCAATGGCAACAATTTACTTTTTCAAACCTTTGATTATTCTCATACCTGTGGTCCTGGTGCAGATATTCAGTTCATCCGTGTGTGCTGGAATCACAACCTCGATTGGATTCTCGATTTCCTGTCATAAAAGGTTCCTGGAGATCTTTGGTATATCTCTATCGATATACTATGAATCAGGAATTCTCCTTTAGGGCCGGGGGAGTCAGAAAGTAATTCGCGACTCGGCCATGCAAAAATCGATCATAGGAATCGATAGAATCGAAACAGCGCTGGACCTTGGCTGGACTGTCGTAGACGCGGACTTGAATCGGTGGATGGTTATGTTTATCATGGCTGAGTATTCTCGATAATGGCAGTGATAAAGATGGCAGTTGATAATAATGACAAGGAAAATTTATCATTGTCGAATTTCTCACGGTTGTTAGCTTTCAATAGATAAATCTCCATAAACTGGATATCTTTCGGCTTCAAGTAGATTCTACAGCTAGCATCAGCGAATAAAACTTCATTAACAATTCACGCAGGTTCTGCAATCCTGAATTTATTTGCTGGACGTATTTTTATGCTCTATTTAATGTTTTCTGATATCAACTTGAATCTTTTCAGACTACCAAAACCTCTCGAGTTTTATGCTGTCAAGCGATTATCCATTTTTTACTCCTGATTTCTTCTCCAAAAATGTTTCAGTCTTCGAAATAGCATGATGAGTTTTCATTGGTTCTATATGCTTATATCCACTCGTTGAATATGTGAATTCCTGTTAACCATCAGTCCTAGGAAGAACTTCTTTCCTGGTCGATTGTCAGTGTCTGCAATGTAGTTATATAATATGCAGAAGTATCTCCAAACCATTCCATTCTAGTCAAACTCAATGAGAGATCTCAAGCTCACAAATAAGTGTCAGTTGAACGCTGGGATATTGAACGAGTTTGTAATTACGATTGAGTGTAGAGGCTTGTGAGTAGTCTTTTTTTGTTAGTAACAAGAGTGCTTGAATATCTATCATACACACTGAGATATTTTGGATCAATTGGTGTTGTTGTCTTCCAACTTGGTTTTTAAATACCTTTCTTTCTTGGATGTATTCAATTAGAATTGGACGAATGTATGGGAGGATATCCACGATATCCATCAGCGTAATAATAATATGTGAGGACGGGATGAGAAAATGTAATATAAATAATATTCTCTCATCAGGAATCCGTCCCTGGACGCAAATGAATTCGAATTTCCAATTCCAAATTAGGAGAGTGTGCATTTTTGGGACAGAAGTCTGGTACATAATTGTGAGTTTCTGAGTGGGAATAGACTGGAATCTGAATCTGCACCACTCAAATGAGATAGTAGATGGGACGAATATCAGGAATTGATAATCGACAAGAATCGTCAGGATTTGACAAAAAGAAAGGAAATAACAAAAATCTGGGCGTTCTAAGCGCAGCCCACAACATAGGAGGTTGAATTCATGCTCAAATTAGTGGAATAAAATTAATACCGATAGTTGGACTGACACGAGCTTAGGAGTCCTCGAGGAATGGGAAGGTTTTCGGTTTCGACTGTAACACTTCATATGAGCAGAAAGTCAATCGTTCATTATATAGCCATCAAATTAAAATCCGTCGTAAAAATTTGTACTGCTAATATAATTAGTGAATGGCTTTTTATACACTTCCAATTAATACTGGGCCTGAATATTCCGCACTAAATCTACCACCATTGATGTGTATGTAAATCATTCACTAGATATCACGAATATGTGAGCTATTCTTCCCCACTTTCGATTTGCATTCTACATACATGATTTATATATTAGTCGATACCCTTTGTATATTCTTAGCACTTTATCCCGTAAGGAAAATTAGCCAAAAGATAAAGAATTATGCATATCAGAAAGAACGGATCTTATTGTGTTTTATAGCGTTCGATAGAAAGTGGCAACCTGAACTGTGGGTGTGCTGCATATCTAGAAGTAGAAATAACTGGGGATTTGGGAAAGCAGACGATGTACTAGTGTTAAGTTGTCAGTGACTTATTTTCATCGTCGTTATTGTGGTAGTAATGTTGAATGCAGATGTGACAGTACGATACAATGTAGCGAATGACGGCAAATGACAACGTTTTCAGGAATTCCTTTTTTTCCTTTGGAATGAAACAAATCATCAGAAATTACTGAGAAAGAAAACTTGAAAGTTCTGACATACATGAATGTCTTGAACAGAAACTTCATTTCGACATTATTCTATCCATGTTCGATTGACTTCAAATAGTTGTGTGGCAAACAACGGCATGTGTGGCAGATTTTATATGTGGAAATCATGCACCAAGCTAGCTTTCCTGCATGACGACATTGACCCAAAACAGACAAGTGATGACTGATTTTTTTTAGTCGAGTGGTGAAAATTTCTTTACCACATCACCAAAGCCGCGACCTTCATCATTCAAACCTCTAAATGATATATAAGGACTTTTATCTCCATTGGGGAACTACAATGTAAGTTTATATTTTGAAAGCTTATCAAACCAAGCTGAATTCTGTATGTCATTGCCAATATATTGATGTAAGATCCGGAATTGTAATTAGCAGGTAATAAAATTCGTGGTGAAGAAGCTCCGATCGTAGTGTGTATAGTGATATGAAGATCTAGAAACGAGTTCATCAGTGATAGACCAGTAAGAACAAAAATTGAAAATAGATTTTCTTGCGCGCAAGGATGACAGAAAGACATCGCCAGTCGTGTGTGGATGAGCTTTTTAGTTCAACCCCATTAATCGATTGAGTGGCCGGCCAAGAAATTAATTCGTCAAATTCATGTATTTTCATGAAATATGTAACTGTAAATTTGTAATAAAGTAGTCTATGGAAAACTTAGAAGTGCAAAGACTCCGAAGAGCTTGAGAAGAAGTATGGCCAACTTATGAATTCCAATTTAGAAAGACAATAAGGACTACTCGTATGTTCAGTGGATATGCGGTAATAATCAGACTAGTTTGTAAAGTACTGAAGTGTTGTGGAATGGAATTAGGGAACCCTCAATCTGATATTCTAGAAATGAAAAAGCTTATGGCGCTAGTAGTAGCGTTGTTAATTGTGAAAGTCCTAGATCTGAAGTGATGATTTGTTGCGTATCTGCTCAATCTTGAATTTGACGTAACCAGCTTGAGAGGACCAATAACACTGCGATCGCAAAGGAAATTCGTATATCGTATTTTTCGAAAGATGGCCATCCGATGTTGGAGTCGCAGCTAAAAATTACTATTCATTGTATTGGAAGATCTCTTGTGTGCCATGGACACTAATTGTATTATACCTACACGTGTGTAATAACCATGAACTTAGATTTGTTGCATATCTGATGAATCTCGAAATTGACGTAATCATGTTGAAAGAACCAACGAAATTCCGATCGCAAAGGGCAATAATTTTTAATTCAGTCTGATAGAAACGATTATCCAACCTTGTAGGTTGGAACTACCCAGATACTTACTAGCGTCTTCTAAGGGCATAAATGGATAGGAGTGTAGCTTGCTAGTCTCGGCAACGATTAATTAGTAAAACAGATGAACTTATTTAGACCACCAGTCTCGTTTGGTTTTGTTGCATATCTGGCGAATCTCGAATTTGACGTAATCATACTGATTGAACCAGTAGCATTGCGAGCGCAAGAAGAGCATTCGAGATTTCGGTTAGAGCTTGCGGTTCGGTATGAATAGTTTGAATTTAGAAATTGGTGTCATGACGTCATTAAGTACTAGAAGCATAAGATTTAAGCTAATTAATGAACTATTATTCGTGGATTCGGATACTAGCTCAATGATCTAAGGGAAATGAGACGCAACTATCACTTTCGAAGAGTATATTGATTTTGATATTCATTCTTACGACTGAAAAGGAAAAAAGTAACTAAACAATAAATACTGTTATACAGCTGGATCAATTATTGTATTGTTGAATAGACAGGAAATTTTCTGACATTAATAGGCATACAATGATATCAGACAAGAACAAGAACGTCAACACCAATACTTGGAGTAGAACACCAAACTTCCTTCTCTTCCACTGCAGCAGGATCAAGTCTGAAGCTCGCATCATCTGATCAAAGATCTTATTAACAGAACTGAGGACAAGCAAACAAATGTATATTCCCATTCTGCTTTGTGACAATTTATTCATTTGAATACATACCTCTATAGTTCACTTCCACGAAAAAGATGAGAATTCTTCCATTTGACCACGAAAACGTCGCCCAAGAGAAATTCGAACCTATGCTAAAAATCAATACTGAAAGTCTGGAATCTCGATCATGCTCTTTTATAGTGGCATTTAGAACATGAAAGAAGTGGTGACCATTCATTCATGGATCTTCTTACGCAATTTAAGTAGCCTGCAACACTTCCCAAAACGGAGTCAGTTTGAAACATGTAAATAAAACAATCCTTACAACTCAATCTCTATACCGAAGAAGAATGAAACGTAAAAGAACGAGCAACAAGTTACACTTATACAAAAGGGTGGGTTGAATCAAAGTGTGTTTGCAGCCGTATATTTATTCCGTGGCACGAAAATGACAACGTATGTCACTGTACAGTTCGACTTACAGCATTCATGCTATTCGAGTCATTTTCAAACACACAGCAGTGAAGTGAAGGTGAAAGTGAAAGTGAAAGCGAAGACAGAAAATAGTATTATATTAATTCGCTGTCAAAATTGCACAGTCTAGTTCCGGGCTCTCCAAAAATCCCAACATAACCGTGAGTATTCTCGAAGCTGGCCAGAATCGACTTTAAACCCTCATTTACTCATTTCTGGGTATGAGTAACTGATTTAAACCAGGTGAAAGTATATTTTTAGTAATTATACTTCTTCCAAGTGCCAACGGAAGTCCTAACCATGACTGATCATTTATGTATGTCTAATACTCAAACAAGTAAAAGTTTAACAATTTCCATGTTTCAAATTTAGACCAGGCTGTGAACACGATTTTGGACCTCTAAGCCTGCGGCCCATCATTGCATCGAAAGCTGATGGCAGAATTAGAAGAATAGTTCGCGTGAGTTTGTGATTCTCAATGTTGAATTTTGTACTGACCAGTGGGATAAAAACTTAATTGCCATTGATACTGCCTTTTCTACAAAATTTTACGCTTCCACTGCATATTTTGGCCCAAAATTTGTCGAGGAAATCTTAAAGTTGATGCAAAATTTTGCTACCAAGTAATCTTTTTCATTCACCATCAAGAAATGGAGTTGAGGCATTCTTGCAAGGACATTATGAATTGACGGCCGATAATGTGACTGAGTGGTTTAAAGAAAGTTTTTACACCGAGAATCATCTGATGAGGAGTTTCTCAATTTTACCAAGGGAAAGTGTCGGAGTTGTTGATGAAATCTTGAGGGCATATAAAGTGGAAGGAATGAGAGTTGTAGATGCTGATAAATTCCCACTGCAAACTCGAGAAAATCTGATCACAATAGTATATGCAGTTGCAAAGAAGACTGTTGATCTCATTTAGGAAGATTGGAGTATCAGTAAGAAGCATACGTTATAGACTCGAATAATGGAAGGAACAACAAAGGATAGAAGATTGTATGTGGCATATTGGATTTGGTGGAATTAACTTTATTTTCTTTTCGCTAGCTGCGAGAAGTAGTGGATGATGAGTAAACTCTATAATTTTCGGTTTGGATATGCTTAGTATTGAGATAAATTTGACATTCCAATTAAAGATGCAAGGACTCGAACTTTATACACAGGTTCTTTGAGGGCATCATGACTCAAGGTAGGAGATCTAAGTTAATGAGAACATGTGTGTCTTTCATAAATCTTGTTGGAAATCTAGTTGTTTGTATGGTGGGTTCTTGACGTCTTATTACAGTTGATTACATCAACACAAACCTAGTCATTTTTCGAATTTTGCGAAATTTCTTTAATGCGTGGCTAGGATAGTGTCATGAATTATGATTGCGAGTATAATTCATCAGTGCCAGACGTGTCTAGTCCTCTTAACGTAGTGACCAGTCTTGCATCTCGTGGAAAGATAGCAAGTTGTAGTATAAAAACGATAGTAGAGATCAATATGGAAGGTGCGACTATAGGGTCTGTAAAGTCCACGATCGTGTACGCTCAGGAAAAGGAATCTCCCTCTAAGCTAAAATAAGAAAACATTTCCAGTCGATCGATAGTCTCACTCGGGAATTCGAAAAATAGTCGTCATAGTCTCAACTTTCGAATCAAGAAACAATTTGAAATGATTTGCAACTCCATTCACATTGCATAGCAAAAACACAATTGAAATTCATAACGCACGATACACATTACCACGATGCGGTTTAAACCCCTCAAAAGATAATTCGAGCTTCCTAGATTAAGCACAAAACCGAAGCAAT
Source organism: Botrytis cinerea B05.10 (assembly GCF_000143535.2). Classification (NCBI taxonomy): domain Eukaryota; kingdom Fungi; phylum Ascomycota; class Leotiomycetes; order Helotiales; family Sclerotiniaceae; genus Botrytis; species Botrytis cinerea. The sequence goes on from NC_037311.1 coordinate 2,693,919, forward strand.
TTCAGACAGCACAAAGTGTAGCCGCCAAAGTACAGTTCTACCAGAATTACTTCATCGTCGCATTCTCTTCTCTCACGGGAGCGATCTGGTGTACCGGCAAAATCTTCTTGGAAGATAGCAAGGAGATCGCACGCCTTAAGAGTGAGAACGATAATTGGAGAATTTAGTGGAATGAGAAAGGAAGATATACTGCGAGTACATGCGATGAAATGCGTGAGGCGTGGGAGGTGAAAACATTGAGAATGAAGGCAATATAAATGCTGGAATCAAGTAAAAGAACGAGCAGGCCAAGGCTATAAAAGAACTAATTTATCGCAACGAGAAGTCATACAAAGAGAACGAGGAAGGAAAAAAAAAAAGATTTGAGGGAACTTTTGGTGTGGGTTGAGAAAAGGGAGCAGGAAGGAGTTTGGGAGAAATACAGACAAGCGATAGCTACATGTTGGAACCATAGTGAATCATAGTATTCATTTGATCCCCGTTTGTCTTGTAAGATCTTACAACTGGAGGACTAAACAGAATCCATCAAGGCCCGATGATAAGTGCAAAATGTGGCTCTTGAGTCCTGTCTGTTCTACAAACTCTGCCAATTCATGACCACCTGGGGCCGATCAATATAACCTCTTGTTGATGATTCCATGGAACCGGACCTTTGAGCTTCCAAAGATCCCCCCAGCGTTCAAGCCTGTCATATCAAGCTGCCGGCATTGTAGATTTTGTGAAAACTCATGCCGGCGGGTGCTATACCATGAATCAGATGCGTATACCATGTGTATATCAATTCCTTTATAGTCCTCGATTGAGGTTTCGGGTGAACAGAAAAGTGTAAAAGGATTCGAGGATTGCATTAGCGCCGTCTCACTGTGGCTTAACCCCGCACCAATAGTGGCATTGCTTTCATTCACACTCTCCTAACACACCTGAGCACCTTCAACCACCTTCAATCCGACTTCCCCTTCTTTATTACCAACATCAACTGTTTTAAATGACAACCACCGTCCCTTGCTTCTAGCTTCAAACAATCAACATACTACTATCTCAAATAATGCAATCATGATATCCCCTTTCATGGATTCTCCAAAGCGAAAACGAAATGATCCCCAGGCACCAACACCACCGGGTTCCTCACCTATGTGTCTCCAGACTTCGATTGCTTTACCTCCAATATCTCCAGAAGAAGCTGGCCAAGGTAGTCCACGTACAAAAGTCGCATACCACTTTCAGGGTCTTGCCCTTGATGGACCCACCGATGTAAACAAACTGAATCTCAAGAAGAAGGGATATGAAGCAACCAATGGTGAATCTGATATGCGCAAAAGGGTAAAAATGTTTGCTTCTAGAGATGTGGATATGGCTGGGAGTACAGTCACTGAAATTCCCGAGACACCACAAGCAAAACCCTTCAAGGCTGTCATTGGGGAAGAGAGGAAAGTCGATCCAATAATTCGGGAGATGGGAAATGATATTCGGCTTCATAACGAGGTTGATCCCATAATATTTCGAGCCGGATTAAGTGATTCAAAAGATAAAGATGGTTTGGCAAGAGCATATCCATCAATTAATCGATTGGCCGATTCTAAGTCTCGGGGAAAGAAGAGGATGGGCACACCGCCATTGTCTGAAGATGCCATGGAAGAAGAAAGAGAGGTTGTGGATCCGGACCGAGCTACTTTGACATGGCACCATAATGAAATTACTGGACACAAACCAGACGATCCAGATGATGATGGAGAGGGAATCAATGGAATTGGATTTCGGCCAACGCCTGCTCTTGCTTATGCTAGAACAGAAAGAAGGAAGCAACAGATGGCGGATTACAGGAGCCGGGAAGCAAGGGAAGCTCGAGCTCGAAGGAGTGAGAGAAGACGAGGAACAGAGGAATCTGCCAGAAAGGAAGCTGAGAAGGTAGCCAGGAGAGTAAGATTTATTGAGTCTGATAACCCAAAAATCATTTCATCGTCTTGAGCTTTTAATGTTGGATTATTTCAGGAGTTTGATGGAAATTATGGTTACAGCGTTTGGTTTATGAGCATAGTCTGGAGACATGGCTTAGGAATTATCATCGACACAGGTACTGGCAGGTGTTTGGGGGTATTTATGAAAGGGACAGGATCTCGAGTTCCGAGTAAACAAAATGATGCAAGCGGGCTAGATGGTCATTATAGCGCAGTATGGAGCTGCTAATACATTGTTTCCTTGATTTTACTTTATTACCAAAACTTCCAATTTGGTTTCTTAGCTGCTTCTTCAGCCTTTTTGTCTGCTTCTTCCTTCAGCCTTCTTCTTTCTTTCCTCCTTTCTTCTGCCTGTGCCTCCTTTTCTGCTTTCTTCCTATCGATGATTTCTACAGCACGCTTCATATGTGCGCGTTCTAATCGCCGTCTGTACAAACAAAATTCATAGGCCCCAAAAGCAGAGAACACGAATGTTCCAACTGCCCAGTTCGCAGCTTTAGGTATCGGCGCTTTGGTAAGGCATCAGCATCCGTTCGTTCAAGCTCAAGGCATACAATTGCAATAACATACCTCCAAATATAGCTCTGATTCCTCCCATAGCGAAGCCCCCACCAATTCCAGTAAGAAAACTTTCTCTGGCACATGGATACATATGAACTTGTGAGAAATCTTGCCATCGTACAGTCTTGACTGCTGCCCCTAGAGTAGGCGTCTCTTTATGTGCACCTGCAGTATTTTGCCCCGAGCCGTCTGGTAAGGCATTTGCACTTTCAGGTGGCGTGTGAAATACTTCATATACTTTATTAGGGGTTTTAACGTGATCGGGTGGTGAAGTGGCTCCAGGAGGTGGACCTCGAAGAGTGGAATTGGAATCTTTAGTATCGTCTGCCATTGCTGTGTAAAGTTGTCTTTGAATTGCTTTTTTGTCGTACAATTGAGGGGAGCTTTGTGAATTGATACCGACGAGACGTAAATATGTGGGCCGCCGTAGAAGGCTGCGGTGTTCCTCACTTTAGCCCTGCCGATAAGGCTGAATTATACTTTACACGATTCTCACGCGCTATGGATATTTTTCGTGACTCGACGCGTTCCCCAATTTGTGTTCCGTAGCCAAAAATCACTATCTTCAATCATAATTTCACGATTTGTAAACACCCAAATTCCCTGCTACACATACCAATTTACACTTCAATTTTCATGACAGTTTGATTCGCAACAGACTGCTTCTCGAATACAATAATTCTTTCAATAGAATTGTTCAATTCCTTCTAGGAGTAAACAACTTCACCCCTTTCTCCCCGCCATTTTGGCACCACACATTCGCTCACAATGCCACCACGAAAACCACAACATGGCTTCCGCCGTGGAGGGAAGCAAGCATATCATGGACCTCGAAAAGCCAAAACTTTTGAAAAATCGTCTGGGAGAAATGAAGGTACATCATTGGAGGAAAAGGTGGAAGCTGTTAAACTAGGCCATTCGATAGATGAAGCCATGGGATTTCCGCGGCATGAGTCTGGCAAGAAGAAGGTTGGATGGCTAGTTAACATAAAGGCTACGACTATCGAGGATGAAAAACATTTAGAAGGGCGAGCCGGAGTAGACTGTTACTTTATCGAGGACGATGGAGGAACTTTCAAAGCGACAGTAGAATATGAACCCTATTTCCTGGTCGCGGTCAAGAGAGGATATGAACCAGAAGCTGAGGAATGGCTTAAGAGAGCGCCAGGGGGAGGTGTTCTGAAGAGTATAAAAAGAGTGGAAAAGGAGGATTTGTCAATGCCAAATCATCTACTGGGTTACAGAAGGAGTTTCTTTGAATGTAGGTTTAGGAATGTGTCGGATCTGCTAGCGGCTAGGAAGGATATTATGCCTGTGGCAGAGAAGAACAAAAAGAATATGAATGCAATGGATACGTATGCGGAGGTCGCTAGGTAAGTTCTCTGGGCATTAAGGGCTTTTTGGGCAGAAGACTAACCGGTAATTAGTGCAAATGCTGGATTCGATCTTTTTGACGACTCACGAGATGATGATAAACGACTTAATGTTTCTATTGCGGAAGGTAGCGATTTTATTGTAGATATTAGGGAATGGGATGTACCATACCATGTACGAGTAATGATAGATCAAGGTAATGGAGGAAATTGCAGTCACATTGCGGACAATAAACTGACTAATTGTAGATATACGAACGGGAAAATGGTACTCGGTAGAGGCAAAACACGGTACTACGACGTTGAAGTGCCTGGAAGATCGTTTGGCCAGAGCAGATCCAGTAGTTATGGCATACGATATCGAAACGACCAAACTACCCTTGAAATTCCCGGACGCTACAATCGATCAAATTATGATGATATCGTACATGATAGACGGGCAAGGATTTTTGATTACGAACCGAGAGATTGTGTCTGAAGATATTGAGGACTTCGAATATACACCGAAACCTGAATACGATGGACCTTTTATGATTTTTAATGAACCTGATGAGAAGGCTGTTATCGAGCGCTTTTTCCTACATATCAAAGAAGCACGACCTACAGTTATAGCGACATACAACGGAGACTTTTTCGATTGGCCGTTTGTTGACGCACGAGCTAGTGTTAATGGTATCGATATGTACCGGGAGATTGGATGGCGCAGGAGTCAAAGTGAGGACCAGTACATTTGTGATTATAGTGCTCACATGGACTGTTTCCACTGGGTTAATCGTGATAGTTACCTGCCTCAAGGAAGTAGAGGTCTGAAAGCTGTGACAACAGCAAAGCTAGGTTATGATCCAGACGAGATCGACCCAGAATTGATGTTGAGATATGCCAGCGAGAAACCTCAAACTCTTGCAGAGTATTCAGTCTCTGATGCTGTAGCAACGTACTATCTATACATGAAATATGTACATCCTTTCATTTTCTCTCTATGTACTATTATTCCTCTTGGACCAGATGCGGTTTTGCGGAAAGGGACAGGAACCCTTTGCGAGATGTTACTCATGGTACAGGCTTACCAAAAAGAGATCGTACTTCCAAATAAACATGTAACACCAAAAGAATCATTTTGGGAAGGTCATTTGCTGGAGTCGGAAACCTATGTTGGTGGACATGTGGAGAGTATCGAAGCAGGAGTTTTCCGAGCCGATATACCTGTTAATTTTGCTGTCGACACAACTGCTATCGATGAACTTCTCGAGGACTTGGACTCTGCGCTGAAATTTAGTATCACGGTTGAAGAAAAGAAGTCACTGGATGATATCGAAAATTACGAGGAAGTCAAACAACAAATTGCAGACCGCCTGAATAGTCTAAAGAAAACCGCGAATCGAAGCGAAAACCCACTTATTTACCATTTGGATGTCGCTTCTATGTACCCAAATATCATGACGACAAATCGTCTCCAACCAGATTCTATGATTCAAGAATCAGACTGTGCGGCGTGCGACTTTAATCGACCTGGTAAGACTTGCGATCGGAGAATGCCTTGGGCATGGAGAGGTGAGTATCTTCCAGCCAAGAGGGACGAATACAATATGATCAGGCATTCGCTTGAGAATGAACGATTTCCAGGAAAATATCCAAAGCAACCAATGAGATCATTTCAGGATCTTTCTTACGAAGAACAGGCTGCGCTGATTCGGAAGCGCTTGCAAACATACAGTCAGAAAATTTATCACAAGATTCACGACCAGACCACTATCGAGCGAGAAGCAATCATTTGTCAGCGAGAGAACCCATTTTATATCGATACTGTAAAGGACTTCAGAGATCGTCGATATGATTACAAGGGTAAGCAGAAAGTTTGGAAAGGCAAAACTGATGCTCTAAAGTCAGCGGGCGCTCCAGCTGCCGAAGTCGAAGATGCGAAAAAGATGATTGTATTGTTCGACTCTCTACAACTGGCCCACAAGGTCATTCTGAACTCCTTTTATGGTTACGTCATGAGAAAAGGTTCGCGATGGTATTCCATGGAAATGGCCGGTGTTACCTGTTTGACTGGAGCTCACATTATCCAAATGGCTCGACAACTAGTTGAACGAATCGGACGGCCTTTAGAACTAGATACTGATGGTATTTGGTGTATGCTTCCGGCCACATTTCCAGAGAACTATGCTTTCAAAATGAAAAATGGAAAGAAACTGGCTATCTCGTACCCTTGTGTGATGTTGAATCATCTTGTTCATGACAAATTCACAAATCACCAATACCAAACTTTAACTGATCCAAAAACCTTCAAGTATGAAACGCATAGCGATAATTCCATCTTCTTCGAAGTCGATGGTCCTTATCGTGCTATGATTTTGCCTACTTCTAAGGAAGAGGACAAGAATTTGAAGAAACGTTACGCTGTGTTCAACGATGACGGAAGTCTAGCGGAACTAAAGGGATTCGAAGTAAAGCGAAGAGGAGAACTGAAGCTTATTAAGATTTTCCAACAACAAATCTTCAAATTCTTCTTGGAGGGTACAACTCTTGAAGAGACGTATCAAGCAGTGGCGAAAGTTGCGAATCAATGGCTCGATGTTTTAGATTCGAAAGGAAGAACTCTCGCCGACGCAGAACTTATCGACCTCATTTGCGAGAACAGAAGTATGTCAAAGAGTTTGGAGGAATATGGCACACAAAAGTCAACTTCAATCACTACTGCAAAGCGCTTGGCGGAGTTCCTAGGTGAGCAAATGGTAAAAGATAAAGGTTTGAATTGCAAGTATATTATCTGCGCCAAACCAAAGCATGCACCGGTGACAGAACGAGCTGTCCCGGTTGCTATCTTCTCATCGGATATTTCAGTAAAGCGACATTTTCTGCGCAAATGGCTTAAGGAGGATCCTACAGATATGGATCCAAGAGCGCTCTTAGATTGGGATTATTACTCTGAACGTCTTGGATCTGTCATTCAGAAACTTATTACCATTCCTGCAGCTCTTCAAAAATGTTCAAATCCAGTTCCCAGAGTAGCACATCCAGATTGGCTACAGAGAAGAATCAGAATCAAGGATGACAAGATGAAGCAAAAGAAAATGACTGACATGTTTACCAAAACTCCCCTTGAAGACATATCAAACCTACAGGATCCAAGAATGGCCGATATGGAAGACTTCGGAACGCAACTTCTGAAGCCTAAGACTTTGGGCTCTCAGCTTAATGCAGCCTCGCAGAAGCCTATGAAGAGAAAGTCTCCTGAACCTGCGGTAGCAGTCTCCATAAACCCATTTGCAGCACTCCCAGATAAGATGCCGTCAGCAAGCGAAGACTATGAAGGGTTTCTAGAGTATCAAAAACAAAAATGGAAAATTCAGAAACAGGCGAGAATACGACGTCGACATCTTTTCGGTGAGAATCGTGGCGCTCAAAGCAATATTGCGACTACTTTCCAGAATCAGGCTGAACAGCTATTCAAGAGTACGTGGCAGGTGTTACAATTGAGAGGCACTGAAAGTCCGGGTATTGTTCTTGCGTTCGTTCTTATTGACTCGAAGGTACATACATTGAAAGTCAAGGTTCCGAGAACGGTTTTCCTTAATTTGAAAGGCAAAGAATTACCCGATATTGAAATTGATGGCTGTGAGGCTGAGAAAGTTACTCATACACTGCCGAACGGACATCCATCAGTCCATCTTTTCAAACTCACAATGTCCGAAGATGTTTATGTAAACGAAGCGCAAAAGATATCTTTACTTTTCAATCATCCAAGTGTGGAAGGTGTATATGAAAAGCAGGTTCCATTAAACGTTCGTGCTGTTCTTCAATTGGGAAGTTTATGTACATTCGATGACACTCAGCCTGGTGTCTTGGGAAGAGGTCTTGAGCAAGGCTTTGATTTATCTGGACTCCGTCGCTCGTCGCCAAAAAACCCATATCTTTCAAATTCGTCAATGGAATACCTCTACCTTTACCATGTCATCGCTGGTGATAGACAAGTCTTTGCACTTTTCTCGACTTCAAAAGAACAGGCACATGTTGTCATTCTACAGAAGACCAAGGTTGCCGAGCAAGATCTTCCTAATATCGCGAAAACTTATGCGGATGCAATTGCCAAACGCCATCAAGATGCAAAAGGAGAAGTCTGGCAACATTGCTTCGAATATCAAGAAAAGATACAGTTCAAGATCAGCCAAGTCACAACAAGAAGGAAAGCATTACTTGAAGTCGGTGACCTTGTCAAGAAAATGAAGAATGATGAGTCTAAGCCACTCATGCTCGTTGTTCAATCCCCACAGAGGAGATTACTTGTACATGATGTGCCCATCTTGGGAGACTTGCCAATACTTCCTCTGAAGTCCGACGTTCAGGACAGTAAACTTCCTCCACTAAACTGGCAATCTGTCATAGCAAAGCGCTTGGTCAGCCATTACCTAAACCTCGGGGAATGGGTTATTCATCTGACTGAGCTCGCGAGATATGGAGATGTTCCACTTTGCAATCTCGAAAGAGACGATCCTCGTTTCTTGATTGATGTGGCTTATGCTAGAAGACTGCAAAGGAGTAATGTTGTTTTATGGTGGTCTGGTGGCCCAAAGCCAGATCATGCCGGATATGAACTCGATGATGTTCTTGGTGGTCTTGATACCGTTCAAATGCCTTCGGTCAATAATCCTGGTACTTATCCATCAGTTTGTATTGAACTTGACGTTAGAAATTTGGCTATCAATACTATCTTGACGTCATCTCTGATCAACGAACTCGAGGGAAGCGACTCGATATCTTTCAACCCTGCTGCGCCATCAGACGATGCTCCTAGCGACGGTACCAATGTTCTCTACGCCGAGAACGCCTTTGCTACTGCCGGTGTTACAGTTCTTAGAGAGATGGTTAAAGCTTGGTGGACTGAAGCTTGCAGAGGCAGTAGCATGGCGGATATCATGGTGCAGCATCTTGTCCGCTGGGTTGAAAATCCAGACTCCTTCCTCTACGATCGTTCATTGCATTACTACGTGCAAATGATGTCTCGAAAGGCTTTCCAACAACTCATGACCGATTTCAGGCGTGTCGGATCTCATGTCGTATTTGCGAACTCGAATCGACTTCTGCTACAAACCACCAAAGCCGAAGTCGGAAATGCATATGCATACAGTCAATATATCCTCAAATCTATCAAGGCAAAGCCACTTTTCCATTTTCTAGACCTCGAAATCAAGGAGTATTGGGATTATCTAGTTTGGTACGATGAATTTAACTACGGCGGTAAAGGCTGCTCGGAAGTCGTCGAAGCTGAAAACCAAGCGCTGGATAATATCATGCATTGGCAACTGAGTAATTTCCTCCCCGATAAACTACAACAAATCTTCAATGATTGGGTTCTAGAATTCATTGATATAATGCATGGTCTCAAGAAACCACGTCTTGGTATTGATTCTACCCCTCGAGCCACACAAATCCCAGTCCGAAATCTAGGGGATGACAAGGAGGATAAAATCATTCTCGGAAAGAGTTTCGAAAAGCCACTCAAGAAACAAATTGCCGGCATCATTCGCAGACAAAAAGACGAAATGCTCCATCCCGAACTCGCAGAAGATTATAAATTCCCCGTTCTTCCTGGCTCACATCTCAAATCCACAAACCCGGCGCTAGAACTCGTAAAGAGTCTTATGCAGGTTCTTTCTCTCGACAAAAATATCACACTCGAGGCTCGTCTCCTGCGAAAAGAACTCTTAGAAATGTTTGAAATACGCGAATTTTCCAACGCTGCTAAATTTCAGAATCCTTCCACTTCTGCGAAACTCTTCAGCGTCGTCTGTGATTCTTGTACGACATCGAGAGATATGGATTTTTGCCGTGATGAAGATTTACTTCCTAATAGTGAAGGAAGTTGGAGCTGGAAATGTCTATTCTGTAATGGAGAGTTTGAACATCTAGGCATTGAAGAAAGAATTATCGGAGAGGTGATGGGATGTGTGGGGGAGTGGGTGGGCCAAGATTTAAAATGTGTTAGGTGTAAAGGATTGAAGGTCAATGATCTGAGACAGGGTTGTGGGTGTGGAGGAGAGTGGGGCGAAAGTGTAGATAAAGGGGATGTGAAAATGAAGGTTGAAGGGTGGGGGAGAGTGGCAAGGTCTTATGGGTTGAGAATGCTGGGGGCGGTTGTCGAAGAGGTTTTGGGAGGTCTATAAGTTGGGTGATTGGCGGTGGCTTGGAGTTATCTCTAGGATTGCTTTGGCGTGTTTATAGGGGCTTTGCTTTTGTTGGAAACGGAATGGGATTGGTCGGTGCAGAAATATTTACTACATGACGTTTTGTATTCATATAGTATTTAATCAAAAACTTCTATTCGCTATTCTAGCACCCAGGTTTATTAATGCACATCAAACGTTTCATTATTATATATTTTCCTTTAAGATACATACACACTCACGCCATGAGATCAAACATCACCAGTTTTCTCAGCCGTAGCTCAGGAGAGTCCAAAAACAGTACTTCCGTGGTGGTCCAATAAGACGATCTGTTTTAAATATACTCGCTTGATGTAGACACCACGTTTACGTACCGATTGATCGATGATATCTTCTCAACACCAAAATTCATTAATAAAATATTGCGAAGACAATGTTAGAAATGAACTAAGAGCTAATACCGGACTCTAAGATCTACCCTCTCAATATGAATCTGAATACAAGTCCCTTATTGTATTCCCCCAGATTACCCGCCAGTCACTGGACTACGACTCGTCGTTCCTTCTCCATCATTCAAATATCTGAACTCAATGACTTCTAATCAACTTCGCCAATCCCTCAAACAACTCCCGTCTCTTTTTAGAAATTTCCAAAGTTCTATCATCAGAAGCTACATCTTGGATTAAAATGGTGTCTTCACCACTGCATAGACCGATGTATGATTCGGCTATAAATTCGCCGATGGGCATACCTAGCCTACGGCCGTGAGGTCCCATATAATCATGGAGTTCGGCTGGCGTGAGTGTTAATTTGGGCGAGATAAGCAGTAAGGAAGTGACAGGTGGGAAAGTTGAAGTGGAGGAAGGATGTGTGAAAAGAGAAGATAAGAGCAGGTGACGGAATATTGGAGACAGAATGGCGGGGGGGGGATAGAAGGACGAGCATTAAACTTACTTTGAACCATAGGAGGAGATAATTCGATGACCTTTACTGACGTGTCTCGAAGGTCATCCCTCAAGCAAAGAATGAATGAGTTGAGAGCTGCTTTAGAAGCGGAGTAACCTGTTAAAGTTGCGGCTGGCACCACGGCCAGGTTTGAAGTGGTGCTTTTATCCAGTTAACTGATGTTCGTTTCCCAAAATAGACGTCACATGAAGTTTGAAACGGGGTAACGAACTAGATGAAGCTGGTCTCATGATTTTTCTCCAGAAGATAGGGAAGAAAAGCGTGAGTTAATACCACAGAACTGGTAAAATTCACATGCATCTCATAGTTGAAGGCCTTAAGATCGACACTTTCAGGCTTAGAAAAATCATGTTTCCGTTGATATCCTGCGTTGAGGAAGATGCAATCGATATCGGGAGAGCTCTCAATCACGTCAGCTGCAAATTGAGAGGCTCTCTCAGTATCACCAATATCGAAAGAGATTGCTCCCGCTTTATCGCCGTGCTTGGCTACAAACTCATCGAGACGATCCTTGCGACGACCGACGACGGTGACTTTACATTCTTGAATGAGACGTTCAGCCAATGCGAGACCGATTCCAGATGTAGCTCCAATGAGGAGAACGTGTTTATATGGGAATGACATTCTGAGAGGTTGGTATAGTTTTTGCTAATATGGAATAATGGATGAATGATACATGAAATACTGTGATAGTTTGACACATCGAGAAGTGATAACTGGCTTTCACAAAAATCTTTATATGATTTGCACCAAGGAGTTAATTACCGTAAGTCCTCCTATTGTCATGGATCGGACTTTGAGATGGACTAAACATGACTACTATTAGAGCTCTATTTGAATTTGAAGGCATGATGTCTATACCGCACTCCGTCTCTAATTTAGGTGGTGGATTGGAGATGAAGTTCATGGCCAATACCTTAATGATTTTCATTGGTCGAAGGACTAGCGTCGAAATGTATCCCAAAATAGGTAAAGCGTGTGGTGCATGCGGATCCGTCTTAGGAGTGAAGTTAGTAACACCCTTTTCCAAACTCTCCATTGCTGACTTGTTAAGCTCGAAGAACATCGGATAGTCTTCTTACATGTAGTGAAGAGTCACCAAATTCAAGTTCAAGTACAATCAACCAGCTAATCAGTCAGATTGTCTAAGTTTGGGTGATTATTTGCGGAGTAGTCTTGTTCGCTTAATTTGATAAAATCACACCTATTGAATTTTCCATCGCGGCATCATCAATTTCCGAGTTTCGTTGGTTTCTCGGTGTGGAATCATCATTATGTCCTTTCGTGGAAAACCATCTAAGGCTTGCGAAAGATGTAGAGCTCGGAGACTTAAGGTATTCCTAACCGCGATCTTTCTTAGTACCACATGGTTAACATTCGTCGCAGTGTGACCTTGCACCCGTGACTTGTGGCTCATGCCTCAGAGCCAAGGTGATTTGCACTGGATATCGGGATACCGAAAAGCTCCGCATTAGAGATGAAACCGATAGCCTACATAGGAAAGCGGCGGGTGTGCGTCGGTGCATCAATGGAGACGATGGACGGCATTTGCTAGTGTTGAAAGTAGGATCCGCCAATGCCGGACCACGTTATCTTCCATTGGCACTCGATGTTCAGGCGAAAGAGTTATTCTTTGACCATTATATTTTTGCAGGTCAAATTAACGGATCAGGGGGTTGGGATTTTCTGAGACCATACCATCAATCGGAGAAAGCACCTGTATATTTGCAGTTAACGATAGATGCTGCCAGTTTGGCGTATCTTTCACATCAGTTCGGCTCGCAAAAGGCGCGCTTAATTGCTTTAGAAAGATACACGGCTGCTCTTGGAGTCATGGGTAAAGTATTGAAATCACCTGAAGCATCAAAGGAAATAACGACACTCTTCGCAGCACTACTTTTGGATTTGTTCGAGAAGCTGTCAACTACTCAACCTCTTGGAAATCGAGGGTGGAGTAGCCACTTAAGAGGAGCTCTGGCTATATCTGAAAAATGCGGGGACCAATTTACTACATCAAATTCTGCAATGCGTGCTCTCACACGATTGAGTTCAAATTTGCTCATCACCTCTCTCGCGGCGGGTACTTCTCTCCCGAGTGGTTTCTTTCGCCTCCGGGGATACTTCGAAGAGAGTCTTTGCATCGAGGTTTCTAGAAATCCCAAATGGCAATTGTCACAAATAATGGCACAATATGTCAATCTGCAAAGCAATATTCGGAATGGAGAACGCGCTAGGGAAGGTTCTCTTCGAGAAGCAAGAGAATTGGATTGCATCCTTAAGACTTTCTCTGACCGCGATGTAAGAATCAAACAAATATTCAAGAGCGTACCGTCCAGGATGGTGTATGGAAACGCCTACTATTCATACCCTGATAGACATTCAACCCAAATCTGGAATATTGTAAGACTGGCTCACGTTTTAGTGGTGAACTTTCTCGTAGCAAACGCCACGACTGAGATGGACCGTTTAGAGTATCTTACCAAAGTAGATGAGATCGCGTCCAACATTTGTGCTTCTGCTCCACAATATCTCGACTGTATGGGTGTTGTAAAGTCGATTGGACAATTAGAATTACTGCATCCGGTTGTTCCATCGCATAATTCTTGCACGTCACATACACCTTCACACAGATTGGCTTGCTATACACTTATATTCCCACTTTACGTAGCTGGATTTGTCAGACACTCTAACCCGAGCATATGGAAATGGGCTACTGAAAAACTTCATCATATCGGCAGTCATTTTGGTATTCGAAATGCTGAACTTGTAGCTCAAATTCTTGAGAAAAGAAGCGAGAGCGATCCGTGGAAAGTATATGCCCTGCTTGGCAGCTATGCATTCGGTGCTTGAAGGTAATTTGAAAAGGCTAATCTTTCGAATTCCTCGGTCAAGGTCCCTCTGGTCTAAAGGTGGCGGCTTGGCACTCAATTTGGGGTTGTGAAGCGATTCCTACCCCATTCACAATGGTAATCCTACCCCAGACGGAAACAGTTCTTCAATAAGACATAAATCCGATGCGTTTATCTGCTGAAGAATCACCCTTGCAATTAATCCCAGCTTTCACGTTAACCCACGGCAATTCTGACTTCAATTATAGCCATACGTATCTCGCAAATAAGTATCTTTGCGGGTTTGAAAGTATATCACCATCCTTGACGGCCACGCACTGAATCCATGTCTGAAGAAACATGAGATGAAATTTCAAGCCTTCCCTTTTCTAAGACGCAGAACCAAAAGCCAGTCTCCATTGGTTCCCCACTGAATACTTTCGTTTGATCATCTATTTTACTCCATTTGCTCAATGAATCTGGAATATTTGAACACCTCGGTATCTTTCAAAGATTTGATGGAATCATAATCAAATCTCCAGATTCTCTACCACCATCACGAAGTTCTAGAAAACGGTTAAATGTGGCAAAATTATATTGACAGACAATTCCATCCTGGTTCAACGCTATTACCATGATTTCTTTTCATTCAAAGTGGTTAGTGCCGCCACATAACAATATACCTCGGAGTCCAACTTGATGGAACAATTGCGATTGGTGATTTCTTCAACGTTACCTCGATAATCTCGACTTGGAGAATGTCCCGAGGGATTGCGAAGAATTGCAAATGTTGCGAATGCAATATTAATGATCACGAGATGATACTGATGTACCGTGAATACTATTATCGGCATGGCGAAAAAAAGTATAAAGTCACAGTGTTCGATCTCGAAATTATGAGATTATCGACTCATTCATCCAAGAAGATCTGAAGAATTGAAACAAATATTACATCATGATCACGACTGGAGTTTTTTTGGCCCTAGTTGGTTGTATTGGGGCTCTCAGTCCAATCGCCGTGGTTCCTCAAGGCGTCGTCAATGGCATTTTTTCCCCCGTTCCAGGAGTCACTTTTCCTGTTGCCAAATTTCTCGGTATACCTTTTGCAAGACCGCCCCAACGCTTTAGTCCACCCGTGATACCGGGCTCATTCGCAAGCAATTTATACAACGCGACGCAGCTTAAACCAGCATGTATCCAGCAATTCAACTGTACGTGATATCATCTTATCTTTCAAGGGAACTTTCCTAACCATCTCCAGATCCAGAAGCTGCTCGTGCTTTCACACTTGATCTCTTCAATAATCCGCCACCTGCATCAGAGAGTGAAGACTGTCTATATCTCAATGTATATGCTCCATCTGCAGCTACTCCAGCTTCATTACTTCCCGTAATGGTATGGATTTATGGTGGTGCTTTGCAGTTTGGCTCAGCATCGTCTCCGTACTATGATGGTAGTAATATAGCTGGGAAGCAAAACGTGATTGTCGTAACTTTCAACTACCGAACTAATGGTGAATACGCTCTCGTATTTTTGAATTTGACATTATAATCTAACAATAGCTAATCAAAAACAGTTTTTGGCTTTCCAAATTCTCCGGAATTGCCCAACATAGCACAAAACTTAGGACTTCTTGATCAAAGACTAGCACTAGCTTGGATCAGAGCCAATATCTTAGCATTTGGTGGAGATCCCCTGAAAGTAACGATATTCGGCGAGTCCGCCGGTGCACTCTCTGTAGATGCTTTAGTCACCAGTCATCCAATTTTTCCACCGTTCCGCGCAGCAATTATGCAATCTGGGCAAGACAGTGTTCGGACCCTAACAGCTACACCCGGACTTGGCACCGTTTCTGGCACCCTATCTTGGAATGCCCTCGCGGCTGGTCTTGGCTGTTCTAATACCGGGAGCGCGCTTGCTTGCCTACGAGCTGCCGACGCACTCACCATTAAAGCTTACATTGAGCACGCGGGACTATCGTTCCAGCCAGTTGTCGACAACGTAACTCGTGTTTCAAACCCACAGCTTAAGAGATCGAATCGTGAAATTGCAAACGTACCGGTACTTATCGGTTCAAATGCTCAGGAAGGTTCTGCTTTCGTCTATGGACAAAGTGATATTACAGCAGCTTTACAAGAACTCTTTCCGGGCAATGCCACACTACAGGCTGAAGTTCTTGCTACGTTTTCTGTTGGTCAAGATGGATTGAACACACCCGCTGCTGTCATCGAACAAATTTATACCGACATAATATTCCAATGTGTACGTTTAGGTCAATTCCCTCCTCCCTTTTCATAAACCCTAAACTAAACTTCCACACCACAGCCTAGTGCTATTGTCGCAAACTCAAGCTCCGCCGCCGGCTATCCCACCTTCCGTTATTACTATAATGCAACATTTGCCAACATCCAACCAGTTCCAGGTCTCGGCGCTTATCACTCCTCAGAAATCCCCCTCGTCTTTGGCAACTTACCTTCAAACTCTACACCAACAGAGATAAGCCTAAGTGCCTTGATCCAAAAGTCTTGGGCCGACTTTGCCAAAAATCCCCAAACGGGTCCAGGGTGGAATAGATTGAATATTTTTGCGGGTGTCAATAATGTTGCTGTGTTCAATGTTAACGGGTTAGGAAGTGTGAATGGAGGAGTGTTGGACAAGCGGTGTGCTGTTTTCAAATACGGTTTGGGAGGGTTCTAGGAAGATAGATGCATTACATAATTCTATCAATTTTTTGGAGTTAGAAGTTAGTGATATCATGTATTGTCGTGCATCCTCGCGATGTGCATTACACTATACCAATGGCTTGGTTCGCGATTCGCTCTTAGAGTATTGCGTACACCTTGCACATACATGCATACATATACAGCACATATGAGACAAAAATGTTGCTAGACGGTAAGCAAAGTATCCGAAATAGGAGATTTTTGACCTCTGATTGCTTCTCTGGTGGTGGGGAAAGAATAGCTTATCTACTGGTCCAGCAATTGTTTGCGTCTAGACTTTGGAGTGAGATTGCTGACTTAAAAACATTACGCTTAACAGGTTGTGTCGAATTGTATACTTGCACCACACAATTGTTAATATATACATAGAAATTCAAGAATTCAGTGTGCATGAACTCGATGAAATGTCTCTCGCATGCAACTAACTGTTGTCTCGCAAGTACGTAAACAGCCGTTAGAGGAACACGAAAGGAACTCGAACGACTGGGGAAATCCGGACCCTGACTTAGGTACATTTCGTATCACATTATGATGTCTCATAATATTGATCGTCTCACAATCGGTAAGTGGGATAATAATTTTCCGATGCTGATGCCGATACTGAGGCTGATGCTGATATTCATGCATAGCGTGACACGTGTAGTCTTAAGGGTTTTTTCTCACCGTAATCAATGCAAGCTTATCCCCGCGATCCTATTCGATTTCATTCATGTACTTGGAATGTACTCTTATTGTTCCCATAGAATATCAGCCTTGCTGACTTCGTGTAAGACTACCTTGCACTATCTACCTACCTACCACCCGGACAATTGAGCAAAAAGAATCAGACAAACAGGGTTTACATGGTTTTACAAGAGGCATATATTGGCTTTACACAGCCATCTCATCTCAGCAGCTTACCGTAGATTTATTGACATCAATATCGTTCCGAATATTGTTCCGAATATAACGAAACATTAATCACGAGCTGGTGGTGGAGTGAGTCAAAATGAAACGCGGAGTCGCGGAATATATTGCATGAGTATCAGCCCAGGCACAAGGCACACATCTTCTACATTCAAGACTTGGACACTCCGATCTTATGTCCTGTGCGACGTGTGATGTTTATCTGAAAGATGTTTAGATGAAGAGTCCTTGGTAGTGAAATATTTTATGCCTTGACCAAGGTTTCCGTTTCGTAGCTGAGTAGGAGCTATAGGTCGGCGAGAGCTGAGAGATAGGTCAGACGAACTGCATTGACCGACAACTCAGGGTGTGGATTGACATTTGTGTTCCCGTGGTAAGAGTAGCGAAAGCCCGAAAGCCTCAGCGGGAAGACGAAGGCTTGCAGAAGCGCCAAACTAGAACCGAGGGTGTGGATCGTAGGCTTGCAGTCTCCACGATCGAGCGAATGATTAGTAGTAGTGGATGTTTCTATTTGGGGACTTGATATCTTTTCGTTCCTGGAACTGAATCATTCATTGCATGTGAAAAGCTTCAATGTGGAAAATCAATATGCCATATGAGATGATACGATATATTGTTCTGCTGTACTCGCTGGGATGGTTCGAAGATATCTTCTGCTTATTCTAGAATTCTTTGAATGGAAAGTCTATGGATGTTATTACTTAGAAGAGCTTGGCTCATTGTACTTGTAGAATGGCCCTGCTGTCTACGACTTCATTATCTATAGTATTTCAATCCATTGTACTCTCCTTGAACTTGAGTTTGATACTTGAAAAAAAGTATCGCGATGTGAAAATCATTTAAGCTTTTAAAATGCTAGCATACCGTCACTCACACAGATTAAGTGTCTCATTTATTTTTCGTCTTTTCGATTTTTCAATCTTTAAATCTTAAATTTTTTCATCTATCTATTTTAGTAGGATGGTATTAAAAACTTAATATGCAACATTCAGAAATTGAAAATTAAGAAGATCGAAAGACTTATAAATAGTCTTTTTTTTTTTTTTTTTTTTTTTTTTTTGAAAAAATTTAATGATTCGAATAATTGTAACATTTCTATATAAAATAAAAAAGCTAAAAAGTAGAAAAATCGAACAATCGAAAAATGAAAAATATTTAATCTCTATAATAAACGCGAGGCATGCATTACTAAAGGTGGTATTGTTAAGAAGAGCGATCAAAGCTGACTCCTGTTTTTGGTACCGAAATTCATAAAAAGACAATACGTAATGTAGAACTAGAGCTGCGATGAAATGGGTCGATGTTGAGTATTAATCTATCAACTTTTTTAAATAGGAAATATTGGAGCGGCTAAACATGCACTACTAGCGGATAATTGGTTCGGGGCTTTCGCCACAAACCGGGGCTAAATGTTGTGCATAACGCATGTAGATTTTATCATATGTACATATACGGATCAAATAGCCGATTGCTACATTGCAGACAGCGAACACGAGAAAATTTCAATATTTGTTTCAATTGCACAGATACATAAAAATAGCCCCAGATAAACAGAGGGAAAAACGTAACATCGCCCAGCTCGTATTGTGGCATGGCCCAATACAATTCCACCATTGAATTAGGAAAGGGTCTTGAATCAAATCACGCCTCACCCCAATTTCTTCGAATTTAAAACTCCAGAAGAAAACTTCAGAACATAACAAACAAAGAAATATAGAAGATCAAAAACATCAAAACAATCTAAGACAATCAAACAATTGAGCCTCCCTTCGAAGTACAGGTTGCGACGACCGAAGCCGGCGTTGTTGTCTTTGTGATCGTGATACTAGAGAAAGCGAGATGTTAGCAAGATTGGATTAAAGTATGAGACTGCTCTCATGGAATGAATTTCACGCAATGAAACATACGCATACTTGTACGTGATTGTCGATGTGACCGTGGTAACGGTGAAAGTCTGGGTAGTCTTTGTTGATGTAGGAGTTGGTGCCGTTATCGTTGCAGTAGTTACGCCGGTGCGGACAGTAACTGGTGCGGGTGTGCTATTGTTTTGTTAGATATTATATATTTGGGAAGAAAGATTTGTTCTTACACAGTAGTGACCGTAGTTAAAGTAGCTAGATAAGTGAAGTGCGTCAGTAAATTCTGGCATGTATCAAACAAAGTTCAGAAGGATAATCTTACATGTGCTAAAGAAAGTTGTAGTAGCAGCAGTACTGGTAATAGTGGATGTGATCCAATCAGATGTGGTTGTGTCAGTGACTGTTACGGTTGGAACATCTGGAGCTCGCTTCTTAAGCTTCTTCGCGATGACACGACCAACAGCGCGACGTCCAAGAACATTAGTAATGTCAACAACAGCATCTCGGCTTTCAGGATTCGCCCTTGGAGCCGGGGTAATGACTGCAGCTGCGGGTGCTGGTATTGCAGTACGTTTAACAGAAGAATTGGATGTGATGCTTTGAGCCAAGAGAAGGAAATGGTAGTTGGGGTACACATCTTGCATGGGTGGTTTGGTGGGAAGTCTACACGAGGCTGTTCTCGTAACTGTAACGATGGGAAAAGTGTATTTTCTTGAAGTGATAGTCCGTGTGGAGGTTGTGGTCTTCGTTATTGTGACTTTATGGGGTGTGATTGTAACTGTCCTTTTGGCGGTAGCTGAAGCTTCGGTAACTGTAACAGCAGGAAGCGTGCTTGAATCTGTGTCGGTAATGGTAGTGGGAAGAGTTATTGACGGTGTCACCACATTCGTGATATTCACTAACGAATGTCAAATTCCCATAATTTGCTATCGAATTACTTGGAACGACTTACCGGTTGGGATGTATGTTACTGTAGCTTGAGTTCCAACCGTGAGTTCAAATGTTCTCTGGGCGGCGAAAGAAGCTCCGTTCCCATTGTTGGCCAAAATGACAATGGTCCAAGTTCCACTGTACATCTGATTTTTGGAGATGGGACTAACAAAGATTAGTAAAAGTGTCAAACTTGAAGAATCTCAAAGTGAAAATTACCATGTTGAAAGCATATTGGTGCTGTCAGGTTGAGTTTCAATGTCACTGCACTCCCATGAATCATCATTAGGGGCAACAAGAATCACCTCAGCCTCGCCAGTGCATCCGGTGAATTGGGTGACGGCAGTGAAGTTGGAAGTATCCGCGCTATTGATGAAATAGTTACCTCCATTTTGGAAATCGATACCGTACGATGCACAGTCTGCCTTGACATGAGTCAAGATAGATGTCAAAACAACGAACGTGTAAGAGAGATGAACGATTGGAGAAAACATGATGAAGAACGAAATGATGGTGAATGATGAATGTGATGAGTGTAAGTTACGATTGGGTTCGCGGGGTCATATAGCAACTTTGATATCTGAGAGTTCTTTATGAGCTGGATCGACTGGATCTGAGCTGTTCCGCTCCTCGCCGAGCCTATCCAAAAAAAGAATCATGCCGCATTTACATGAATAGAATCGTAGACAATACTACACAGTATTCTCCAAGGTTATTTAGAACATTGACAGATTCCATCTGACAAAATGGAAAAAAATCCATATAGTATAGAAACGGAACGTCTCCAGCTTTTGCGTTACACTAGAGACCAAGATACAAGCCTTGCTATGTCGCATGACAAGCTCAGTAAGTAGATTTCGGAAAAGGATCCTTATTGGCTTCATTACTTGAATTTTTCTTGTCAGACGCAATGAAGTGGAGTGATAAATGTGGAGAGACTTTGAAGAGTGCAATGAAAGGAAGGATCAATACGAAGGATGATGTGAGTGCTGACAGTGACTTGTGCGATACTTCGAAGCTACTGTACAGTAACGTGAGATGACTAGGTATCTCCGACCATCTCTGACTACCTTTGATCTGGACGCAGATAAATGCCACAATATTCTCATTTGCAGCTGTTCTATTCTCAGTATCGATACTGGGGTAAGGGGGTAAGTATACCGTGTGTCTTGGTCATTTTGACACCAACAAGGCTCTAAATGGCAGTTTCGACTCCGACACAACGACGCTATAGCTCAGCAGTCTTTGCAATCTTCAGCGCCCATAAGAACACGTGCCGCTCAGCGAATATTGTGTTCAATACTGGGCTCCAAAACTTTGTTTCTCTTAGAGTATCTCGGATGTCGTGGCACAAACAAGATCGGAGTAAGAAAAACCCCTGGGGGTTCGAGAAACAAACCCCAGTGAAAAAGAAGCACGGCAGGGTAAACACGTGCGACAGAAGCCTGAAGGCTAAGCCAATAATTAAACGAGCCGCTGTTGTGGCTCACTGACTTTGAGTCAAGGATGGGCTGCAGATTTTTACAAAACAGCTGCATAATATTGTTTTGTCAATTTTTATTACCAAATCAAAGATTTATTTGACTCTTTTAACGCTTTCTGGCGATTCAGGTGATTTAGTTTCATTTCGTATAATTGTTTTCCGTCGGATCCTTCCGGAGGATGAATTGAGTATGATTTGGCGTTAAGAAGTTCGTAAGTGGCAGACAACACAGGCCTGATTGAAGCTCAGTTACAGGTGCCCAGACGCTAAATACACACTAATATACCTGTAAACTAGTCGATTTTCAATCTTTGCAAGGGCTTTCTGCAAGCCTGAGTAAGCAAACTACGTAGCTACGGAATTTTAACTCGCAACATCTTCTATAAACCATCGATATTGAGTTCTACGGCAGAAAATAAATCCTAGGCGCATCAACCCGCCAAAGATCAACGCAGCGAAAGTCAAGCGAGCTAGTCATCTATCCCATGAGAAAGGATCCCACCTGAACATTTCAGCCTCGCATACATGAAATTCAGCCTCGGCATAAGTTCGTGATATTGAAAGTCCTCCTAAGGATATCCGCGGGAACAGAAAGCATACGTATGCCAATATTCGTGTGTGATGCAACTGTTGCTATTGTTATCATCTTTTCCCGTAGAATCTCGGATGTGGAAGATTGAGCGAATCTTGGCATGCCACCAAAGCGACTACAGTACTGTCCGAGGGCTGACAGCATATGTACCATGCTGCCGTGCCTGATTTTTTTTTCATAACAATATCACAAACCATGCACTAAGTCTTATCATTCTACTTCTTGAGTATCGGTATCGTGTAAAGTGGTGTACACTTTTGAAGCGATCCCGATCCGGAATCTTGACTTTAGTCAAAAAATCAGATAATTGGACATAAAATGTTTTCAGCTGAAGTCATAGTAATAATTGGTCATTGAATGTTCCATCCCGAGATGCATGTAAGCTAAGAAGTTTTTGATTTACAATGTCATATGATAGCGCGTGTGGTTACATTGCGATGGCTGCTTCTCTTGCTTGCCAGTCGAGCCTCATCTCATGTCAGAGACGGCACCACGATCTCGTGTGCATTGACATGGGAATCCAGAAAAAGCATCTTAATGCTAGCCAGAAAATCCCAGGTGTTGATCTGACAAGATAAATACATCAAGTCTCACTTGACTGTGCAGATATTACTCTCTTCAGATCAATTCTCTCAAGTTTCTTTCTCTAACTTGCTCAAAATGAAGTTGTTCAATATTCTACTTTTATCTTCCGCTGCCATTGGAGCAATACTACCAGCTCAAATCAATGAGCGTGACGTTCTGGTCAAGCGACAAACAGTCTCCAGTAGCAAGACAAGCACTTCGTCAAAAGCGTCTAGCACTTCATCAAAAGCATCATCTAGTACATCCAAGTCCTCAAGCTCGTCAACCGTGAAGTCGTCATCAGTTGGCTCGTCATCTTCGAAGGCTTCAACAATTACTTCAGGCACATCAACTTCTGCGGGCACCACGACAACTTTGAGCTCAAGTTCCACCTCCGCTCTCTCTAGTTTGGTCGCTGATCCTGCTTGTACAAATTCGCCCTTTACCAGAGCCTGTTGGGGCAATGGCTTCAGTATTGCAACTGATTTCGATACTAAGAATCCCAACACTGGTGTCACCAGAAAATATAATTGGGAAGTGACCAACACGACTTGCGCTCCCGATGGAGTTACTCGCCAAGATTGCATGCTAGTCAATGGCCAATATCCTGGACCAACCCTATATGCTGACGTAAGACTTGTGTTATTCCTCTCATATGATGTGCAAATTGCTAACATAAATTTAGTGGGGTGATATGATCCAAGTTACATTGAAGAATTCCATGCCAGATAACGGTACTGGTATTCACTGGCACGGACTTCGTCAGTACCATACATGTACCGAAGATGGGGTACCAGGAATTACAGAATGTCCCCTTGCCCCTGGTGATACCAAGACATACACTTTCCAAGCGACCCAGTTCGGCACGAGCTGGTATCACAGTCATTACTCTTCTCAATACGGTGAAGGAATGCTCGGTGGAATCGTTATTAATGGACCGGCAACTTCTAATTACGATGTTGATCTTGGAGTCTACACCATCTCAGATTGGTATTATACTCCAGTGTTTGCACTTGGTGAAAGAATAGCCCATTCTCAAGCTGGACCGCCATCAGGTGACAATGGACTTATCAACGGCAGTATGGTTGCTCCTGCCGGTCAAACTGGTGGAAAATATACAACAAACACCATAACTGCAGGTAAAAAGTACCGTCTCCGTCTCATCAACACTTCAGTCGACAATCACTTCATGGTATCATTGGATAATCATGCTTTTACCGTCATTACAAGTGATTTTGTTCCCATTGTTCCATACACTGCAAACTGGATTTTTATCGGTATTGGCCAAAGATATGATGTTATAATCACTGCCAATCAAACTGTCGGAAGCTACTGGTTCCGTGCTGAAGTTCAAAATGGATGTGGTACCAACAACAATAATGGAAATATCAAGAGCATTTTCACCTATTCAGGGGCAGCAAGCACCACTCCATCATCTTCCGCTACTCCATATACTGGAAGATGCACTGATGAAACAGGAATCATTCCTTTCTGGGATAGCTTTGTGCCAAGTGGCCCCCTCAGTGGAAATGTTGAACAACTCAACGTCGCCATCAATATCGGTGTTGATGCCAGCGGACCAATCGTCACATGGGGGATAAACCTCAGTGCCATTGATGTCGACTGGAAGAAACCTATCCTGCAATACGTCCTCGATGGCAATAATTCCTGGCCTGCTTCAGAGAATCTCATTGAATTGCCCAATGCCGCTCAATGGTATTATTGGGTCATTCAAGAAGTACCTGGAAACGTCAACGGAAACCCAGTTTCTATAAATGTCCCACATCCAATGCATTTACATGGTCATGATTTTTTCCTCTTAGGTACGGGGGTCGGAACTTACAACAACACGATCAACGGACCAAGCCTTGATTATGACAACCCAACTAGAAGAGATGTTGCCATGCTGCCTGCTGGAGGATGGATGGTTCTAGCGTTTCAAACTGACAACCCCGGTGCTTGGTTGATGCATTGCCATATTGTAAGTATTTTCTTCCCCATAGAATATTTCTCAGAATGCTCATGCTAACACACAAAACAGGCATGGCATGTAAGCGAAGGTCTCGCGGTACAATTCCTGGAAACTAAAGATCAGATCAACGCTGTAAATCCGATCTCGCCATCATTGACAAATACCTGCAATAAATGGAATGCATGGTATCCGTCTCAAGCTCCTTATATCAAGACCGACTCTGGTCTTTAAGCCTGAGCTTTCACGGATCTTATGGGGCGCAATCTTTCAACTTTGATTACATGTTTGATTCTTTGAGATGGCCGGACCTTTGCCAGTGATCGGCCTTCTTATGTTCGCTTGTAGTAGTATATAAGTAACAAATTAGGGAAAGGGTGTTTTTTGGTTTTTTCAGCAAGGCAACAAATCTTGTTTTGGACAGTTGCTTTGTGTTGTCTATGGTAGATTTACAATTTGAAATCGAAATTTCTCCGCCTCCTTTTTTTTTATTTGAGTATCAATTGATGATCGTCGATCAATGATTTGCATGGATAATATAACCGAGGTGATAACTAGGGCGACATCATCGTCAAATACTGTATTTTCTCAGCAGCAAATTGCTTGTATTCCTTCGATCATTGTTGGGACAGCTTGTGCTCAATCAATTACATGTCAAGGGAGATTCTTGAGGGCGACAGAATATAACATGATATCAGATAATGACTGTAAATACGTATCACTGAACTTTATCATCTGCAACAAATCCTCCGAGAAACACTAAGCGAGCAATGAAGGAGCGTTAAACTATTGACATGAAGTCAAACTATTAATAGGATAAAAAAAAGCTTATCATCTCAAACTCATTACATTCAACTGCTCGTGCTTTCACGACGACTTCTTCCCCAGTTCTAATCCAGTAGGCACCGAGACCAAGAGTCCCCGGATATTAAAAAGGCCGGGTATAAATGTTCAAAGTCTGGACCTATCAATCAAGAACATGAAGCAACAAATTACTTGTGTAACAGTGCCACATAACAGAAGGCCACTAGAGCGCTTATCGCAGCGCTCCATATGATTTGTCAACGCTCTGTTGTGGTCAAAAATTAAAGTACGTACATTGCTACGCGACCGTGAAGCGAGCTGGTGGGATTTTAAGCGCCGAGGCTATCTACTCGTGGCGTCCGATGGGACATCGAGATTGACTTTCGCAAAAGATATGGGCGATTGATAGATCGCATCAGAATTAACCATAGACTGGTAGATTATATAAATCCACAGTCTTTTTGGCATTTGTTCACAAATAGTACAACCACCTCGGTGTCAAAATACATCTATCAAAAGTCATGCCTTCATATAAGATACGGTTTGATAGTAGCCTAGCAACAACACAAAAAGTCTTGAACGGGGATTATCGGGCCAAAATCTGGTGTAACATATATTTGTACATTGGGTCAACTAATGTTCGGCGAATCCGTCCCAGCATCTTGGACTGTACTGGCCGGTGTGAACCTAACTACTAACGCTGTGTCGAAACTTATAAATGTTTGTGTCATTGCTGAGGAATACGATGACGAACAACAACGAATAATTGAATTCCCCCTCTTCATTATTTTGAATTTTAATCCTGTGCATATAATTTCTTTTCTTCCTTTACGCCGCTATAGACTCAGCAAACATGTCACGAGCACACAAGCGTAGCGCCTCCATAGATTCAACAATCATCCCACGAATACACAAGCCTAGCACCGCTCTAGTCGAAAAAATTTCTTACGAAGACCATGATTCATTTCTGCTTCCCATCTATACTTATTTCGCAGAATACAAAGATCATCGAGACAAACTTCGCATGAGACAAATTTATTGGATTCCAACGATTCGTGGTGAGTCGCAAGGCAATGGAGTAGTATTTCTAAGCATGAAATACAAAGAAATGGCCGATGGAAAGCCGTTTCCCAAACCAAAGGAAGGGTTGAGACCAATGTTTCATATCCAGTCAAGAAATCGAGGACGACTTTTCGAGTTGATAGAGAAACTATATGATGGCAAAAGCGACGGGAACGAAAATGATGAAGACCATCAGGTGGGTTCTTTAGGTTTCCGTGAGACGGCGAGAGAAAGAGATGGAACTAACACTTTTTAGGTCAGAACAAATCATTTGGCTTTTCTTGATCTTCTGAAGGAACACAATGTAATCAAGGATAGTTATGAAACCTCAAAAACTTACTTTCAGAAAGAATTTGAAAAAGAGTGTAAAAATATGCGCGAGACAGTGAGGAATATCAAAGCCGCACAGCCAAAAGCTATCAGTCCGAATCAGAAAAAAGAGAGGAAACCACACCTTGTGCCCCGTGGTAAACTTTAGGAGAGATGTGATAGTGTGTGAAGAAGACAAAACCCCTTGATTTAGAGGATGTTATATGATAGGACGACCCGGGTAGGAAACAAAGTGCTGAAACGTGGGAAGCACAAGTTCAGAGAAATGCTTGTGATCGTGTTTCCACTAGCTGCTTCAAGTGGATATTGTGAGAGAGCACCCAAATAGTTTTCAGAGAGGTGGAAGGGTAAAGGATGTTGAGGCGGCAGTGGGTACCTATTAGTCTGATAGCAGGATCTATGTTAGTAAAAGATTTGGCACTAGAATTAGCTCAAAAGGCTCGCGATCGTGGAGGAAAAAAGCCTTGAAATACTGTGAAGCATATATAATTGATGCATCCACGGGTATACCCTTGTTCATTGAGGCAATGGCAATGAAATTAAATATTGGCAGACCATCATAAGTGATGCAACTTACACCACAGAGACACGGAGACAAAGGCATGATGTTATTTCATTGAGGTTTGAGGTTTACTGTGGTGACTTGCCGCAATCTTACGGGTGCAGTAGAAAAAAAAACATATCAAGATACAAAGATGTTTGCGGGAACACGAAGAGATCTGAGCAGCTTGACATATATGTTACATAGACGCGTATTCCCTAAACCTCTCCGGCAATTCATATCGTAAGAAGTATTCTGCAATCACTAATCACATTGTTGATAGACTCCTTGATATACCTATTGCTGAGAGAGCTGAAACTAAGAGTACGAAACGGTCCGATCCCGAAACAGAAATGTTCACTTGATTTGGACGATGCTAATAGACTCGGCACCAATATAAGCAATGTATCATGAGCAATAACCTAGCTTACAGATGGTGCATCCGTGAATACAGGAACATTCCGGTTGTGGATGCTCGACCAGTAATCGTACGAGGTAGAGGAGAAAATCCCGAGTAAACCAGCTTATCGAGAGTGTTTTTGAAATCAAATACTGTAATCAAGCTGTCGTTGTTGCCTCCCTATACTGTAGTATTTACAGTAGCTGCGATTCCATGGGCAAGAAAAGACCGAATATAAGATTTCGGCCCATCGGTGAGCGATGATGTGAATTGATGCTGTAGACTACCTCGCTCGAGACTACTCGTACCAATCTCAAGATTGCGGGGAGTTTGTGCGGCAGCCTCGTGTGGTCCGTGCACTGACCGACCTCGACCTTCATTATATTCCAGCCTTGTTCTTGTTCGCGCCTTCTACATTCACGACGCGTTTCCTAGAAAGTACTCAAAGGATGAGGGAGAGGCAGATATTGTAGAAAACTCCGAGATACATAAAGGTAGAGTGCGACGAACAAACTTGGGAAAATAATGGCAGATTGTATGCGTTCATGATTCTTTACAATATTTCCAAAATATGGCCTCGGTCAATTCTCTAGGTCTACATCAACCTACAGGACTTCAATATGCTATTAAAGAAGGATACCTGACTGCAGACGCATCTAGTAGTTCCTACGACTGGTATAATGTTTGCGACGACGGGACAGGATCAGAAGTCGACGACGAACTATTAGTTACGCCAAGATGTGTAATTTGGTCTCGGGGAGGGGTTTTTCGAAAAAGCTACAATTTTGATCTCGAGAAAGAACCAATTACGCAGGCATTGTTGACCTCGTTCCCCAGCGTGGGACCATTGCCATCCAAGAATGGAGCACCAAAGACACAACAGAAGGGCTCGAATACAACAGAAAAGGCAATTGTAGTGTTCTTGAAGACGCAGGCGCATGTTTACTTTCTCTCCGGAACTAGCCATGTCATACATTTGCCATTTGAAGTCGAGTCTGCCACTGCAGCCCCTATCGGCCTCATTATACAGCGAAAGCTTCGTTCAGAAACTAATGTTGCAGCATCTATAAAGTTTCCACGAGTGCCACCCAACTCCTTTGTCTCGTCTCAGCCCCAACCATGGTCTGCGACAAGTTCAATCCAGTCCACCTTTTCCACTGCGGACCTGGGTGCTCCAATGCAGATGCCAACTCAAATGTCTACTTTGGGAGATTTATGGGAACCTCCTTCTATTCAAAGTGATGCAAACTGGCCACGATTATTCTCCTTGTCCGATCCACTGTCAGAAATGGGTTTAGTCGTTGCTCAGCCAGGCTTGTCTGATGGCCGAGTAAAACGTAGGAGTTCTGGTAAAATATCCACATTGGACCCTTCGGAAGAGATTCTTCATGTATCTCGACCGAACGAATTTTCTGCCAAGGACTCGGAAAACCCGCTTGTACTAGCCATCACCCTGAATCGCGAGACTAGTATGTATACTGTGTGGAAGCTGACTTATGTTGGGCAAGAAACAATACCAAATGGCAAATCTCGAGTTCCGAGTGGTGCAGCGTCCCGTCGACGAAGCTCATTCATGCCGGGTGGAACAGGAGCTACAACGCCCATAGGAAATAGTCAGCAGACTATGCGAGAAAGCTTTGGTGGGGTCACCCCTGGATTCAAGAAAACTCCTGCATGGTCTGAAGATGTGAAAAAAGACAAAAAAATCGATTTTGCATCTACACTTGATCCCGATTATGAAGGTGGCATTATTCCCAGGAGAAGTTCCCGACGTGTAAGCTCAATGCTAGCAAGAGCAGATCTATCGGCATCACACGAACGAAATGCTTTCTCTGAACTAGCAACTGGTCACAATGCAGGTCGACTTCGCGATTCTTTGGGAAGCCAGCATACCAGAACGAGCATTGGGCTAAGTGGGCAGACCTTCTCTCAGCCCAGTCAATTGAACCAGAGCGTCAATAGTTTCCTTGAAGCACCAGTTGACGAACTTCTGGACCAACTTCGTTCTGGGGGTGATTTTGGCGGCTTCAACGATATGGGCCTTGATGATGACGAATTTGACGCTCTTAGACAGGAAATCATCCTTACCAAAGTTTGTAGTGTCTCCGCCGAGCATAGTAACCTTCGCTTTTCGAGTCAACATATACCGGCAAAGAGCCAATGTAAGATCTTCATACTACCTGCACCACCATCTGCGGCAGATGATCAACAGGGAAATTCAATAGTCATATGTATCTTGGATTCAGACGAAAAAAAGCTTCTGGTAATGACTCTTAATACAAAAGTTCATAGAAGAGCCAACTATAACGACAATGACGTGTCTCCAAATTCAGAGAAGGAAATGACATTAGTCAACTTGAAGGAAGTTATGAGAGCTCCAGGTGTCATCGATGCTTGCAAATTTGATGACGGCGATATATCTCGGATTCTGGTTTTGACCGAAACAGATGACGGATTTGGAGAATTAAGTTTACAAGCCCC
Organism: Botrytis cinerea B05.10; assembly: GCF_000143535.2. Taxonomy (NCBI): domain Eukaryota; kingdom Fungi; phylum Ascomycota; class Leotiomycetes; order Helotiales; family Sclerotiniaceae; genus Botrytis; species Botrytis cinerea. The sequence continues at coordinate 2,724,410 of NC_037311.1, forward strand.
ATGGAGTATTCTCATGAAGGTAACTCTGCCTGCAAATTTCGTCATACATAACATTCGAAACTTGAGTCATGACCAGCATCCCCGTGAAAAGAGGGAGGGAAGCTTCAAGAGAGTTCTGAGTCAAGGTCCTCGTGCTTTAAAGGGTCTGCGTAACCCCCAACCTCGAGGCCTAGTCGATTTGGTAGATGATGAAGGCAAAATGCATCAGCTGCAAATACTCATGCAGCCACGCAATCCTTACGTAGCTAAAATTCTTGAGGTGTGCACTAAAGTTTTACCAGGTGCAAGTGGAGGCGAAGGGATGCTTGTTACATGGTGGAATGCTATGAGGTGGCTAGAGCTCGAATCTGTTGAAACTGCAGATGCAGAATGGACGTCTCTACTCATTGTTCTATTCTCAATGGTTATCAGTTTTAGTGTAGCCAAACAACCTCAGAAGAAGGTTCATGCGACAAGGAAATCACGCACAGCATTATTACGATCTAGCAGTGGTGGACAAGTGGACGTGAGTTGCTATGAGACTATGCTTAGTCAATTGGCTCCTTTTGGAAATCCTATGCCGCCTTGGCTTAACAGTGGTGGATGGAAGTGGCTCCTGGATGAACAGGAGCCCGGAGTCTCTTCTTCCTCTGAAACGGACGGCCTTCTATTGACAGCTAAGGATAAGGAGAGCTTTATCAAAAAGCATGTGACTCTTGCACAAACATTCTTTTATTCAAAATTGGGCCAGGAAGCGGTTACAGGCTATCTACCGACGGCAACGAACAAATCTCTTGAGCTTCGTCATGCTGCCCTGATTGATATTCTCACCGCTCTACACTTATTACGCGAGGAGAGAAAACTTAATACAATGGCAGCCGATTCTTTTAGTACTGGCGTATCTACACTGACGCCAGTACTAACTCAAATTGTGCGATGGCTTAAATGGCAAAGCTGGATAGATTTTTATGAGACTGAGGAAGCCTCTTTGATAGATGCGCCTTATGATATTGGTAAGCTTCTATACCCTGGATGTGAAGATCGGAAACCGCTCACCATTCTCGTAGATCTCGTACTCGCAAGTCAAATTGCTGAGCCGTCCGACTGTCCATCAATTTACGCATGGATTCAGGATTGTTTTCTTGGTCGAAGGTTGATGCCATTCTTAACACTTCAAGATATAGTGACATCCAGATCTGCCATTCCTACCAGGGGTATCAGAGATCTTGAGCGATGGCGTAGCTCAACACCAAGAACTCTGCAACTTGCTCAATTTTTTTCGTGTATGCAGGATGGATGGTCTCCTGTACAACTTGTAGAAGCACTATCTGCTTCTGGAGTAGATAGCCTTTTTCTTGAGACTTTGCCAGAGGCTATACTTGCCCCTCTTCAAGAAGCAATCGTCGAATGTCAAAGTGAACCTCCAACAACATGGAGTCGAGAACTGCTTGCACTGGTTGGCCGTGAAGATGTTACTATGCTGTTAACACCCGGCCGTTCGGCTCGAAACTTTCAGCCATCTCTATTAGTGAGTCAAGAGTTCTTTGACATCAACAAAAGCTAACATCTATAGCCACCCTCACATGAATCAAGTCTAGACGTTCATGCTATCTGCGCATCTACAACGGAAATTGAAACTACTGGAGCGTTCGATGGATCTGCCGAAGTAGATCGTCAAGCTATTACTCGTGCCATCTTCAAAGATGACAGAAGAGTTAATGAAGCATCTAATATCCTGAACACTTTCCGATCTACAATCGCTCGCGTTAAATCTTCACCTGATTGGACGGAATCAGAATTGCTAGAAGCTCAAAAAGAGCACGCTCAAATGCTGGCTTATCGCACTTTAGCCATACCATCTGGAAAAGGATTACTATATTACAGTGCTCGCATTCCTCTCCTAACTCAAAGATTTGCTATTGGGGGGTTCAATCTAAGCTGTGTCATGAAGCCAAACAACAATACCATAGGTGTTGATAAGAACGCATTCACCGAAGAAAAGGTCTGTTGGGCATTTTTCCACGCAGGTGTATCTGCTGGTCTTAGCATTTCTCGAGATGCAAAAGGTATTGATACTTCATGGATTCTTTACAATAAGCCACAACAAGATCTAAGCAACCGGCATGCCGGGTTCTTACTAGCACTTGGTCTCAATGGCCATCTTAAATCGGTAGCAAAATGGGTTGCTTTCAGATACTTGACACCAAAACATACGATGACATCGATTGGATTACTTTTAGGATTGGCGGCATCCTATATAGGGACTATGGATTCATTAATCACACGGCTACTCTCAGTCCACGTGACAAGAATGCTCCCACCTGGAGCAGCCGAGTTGAACCTTTCTCCACTTACACAGACTACTGGTATTATGGGCATTGGTTTGTTATATTGTAACACCCAACATCGTCGGATGAGTGAGATTATGGTATCTGAGATGGAGCACATTGATCAAGAAGTTGATGAGGAGCCTTTGAGAAACGAAGGTTACCGACTTGCGGCAGGGTTTGCCCTTGGATTTATCAATCTCGGCAAGGGCTCTGATTTGAAAGGCCTTCACGATATGCGGCTTACAGAGAGACTCATTGCATTGGCTGCCGGAAGCAAGAAAGTTGACCTCGTACACATCTTGGACAAGTCCACGGCTGCGGCAATCATCTCTGTTGCCCTTATTTATATGAAATCGGAGAATCAGGTATTGGCTCGCAAGGTAGATGTACCAGATTCTGTTCTCCAATTCGATTACGTTCGACCGGACGCTTTCCTACTTCGAACGCTTGCACGACACTTAATAATGTGGAGTAATATAGAGCCTTCACACAAATGGATCAAAAAGAGCTTACCTACTCCTTACAAGAGTCGAAGTTCGTTACAATGGATCAGAACCTTGACATCAGCAGACCTTCCATTTTACGATATACTAACTGGACTCTGTTTCAGTATCGCTTTGCGGTTTGCCGGTTCTGCCAATTTAACCGCGAGAGACATATTGCTACATTATCTGGACGAATTTAGGCGAATATGTCAAATAGAAGCAGACTCATTTGATAAGAAGTTGGCAAGAAACACTGTTCGTAATTGTCAAGATTTGGTGGCCCTTGGCGTTGCTACTGTCATGGCTGGCACCGGAGACATTGCTGTTTTTCGTAGACTTCGTTCAATGCACGGTCGTGATGATAGTGAGACGCCATATGGCAGTCATCTTGCAGCTCATCTTGCCATTGGTGCGTTATTCTTGGGTGGTGGTACTTTCACTTTCGGAACTTCAGATAAAGCAATTGCTGCATTGCTTGTGGCATTCTATCCGATATTTCCATCAACTGTTCAGGATAATAAATCTCACTTGCAGGCTTTCCGTCACTTCTGGGTCCTAGCCGCGGAGCCTAGATGTCTCATTACAAGAGATATTGATACTGATCAACCTGTTCCAGTACCTCTTCAAATTACACTTCGTGATGGGAAAGAAGAGGAACGGCACACACCTTGTCTTATCCCTGAAATCAACCAAATCAAAACGGTCCGAACATGCAGCCCTGAATACTGGAATGTTGTTCTGGATCTGGAGAGCAATAAAGCCCATGTGGAAGCATTTAAATCAACTCAGATTCTATACGTTCGAAAACGCCCAGCTCATGACGCTAGCACCAACGCATTTAAAGCTACTCTTCAAGCCTTAGATGAAGCTGATCAGACAGTCAATCAATCTCTTCAATGGATTTTTGAACTTCCTGCTTTCTCGACCCTCACTAAAGCGGAGAAAGCATTGGTGCTACCGCCCGATCATGGTGGACCAAGGGATATTCATGCAGGCACAGAACAAACGTCTGTGGATTCTAGATTGATTCTTGAACATGCGACATTAGATAGCGGGAATAAAGATAGATTGTTGGGATTGAGGTTGTTGTTTGAGTGGGCTGATAAAGCTATGGAGGAAGGAAGGGAGATGAGGTGGATTAGAAAAGAGGTGGTGCAGAGGTTGAGAGCAAGGGTTTGGGTTGGTGAGATGGAGTAGATGACTTTATTTCGCAGTGAGAATAATCGAATGAATTAATGTGCTATGATGAATGTGGGACTGGCTTAATATGGTGTTGAAAAATAAAGTCAAAAGTTTGGCGGCATTGCAGATGCGTTTTATAGATAGAGGTGTATAAATACTATTTTATGGTTTTAGATAATCAGATATGAAGATAAGAAACCAGTTCGTTGTCACTATTTATTTTTGCTTTGCAGTTCTTCATGTTTCTCATTCAATTGCTTAACCTAAGATTCCAACATCGATGAAAATTTTCAACGACCTACAAAGCAACCCATCGCGAGGTCTGCCCAAGGTTCCTCTCCTTGCCGCTTACATCATTTTTTGCCAATTAACGATTTAATATTCTGCTTTCAGCAATATATAGGACCTCATGATGACCATAAGCGACCTTTTCAATTTTTGGGGTGCAAATTTTTCTTTTATTGATTCATGATGTGTATTCAGAAAGAGGCCGGTTCAACACCTGTCATGAAATTCTTGGGAAGCATAGATGGGATATATAACTTGAGGATCTTGTGTTGAAGAGATATCCAAACTTGACTACATTCTCAACTTTACGAATTAGATTAACTATTGATCTTTTATTCCCCCCTTATTAATCTATCTTTGCGCGATTAAGTGTACAAGATGAATACCGCACCTCTCATTTCTTTCGTGGCTTTAATGGTCTTGTGCGTCTTTGCGGCGCCGATCGATCACTTTACTGAGGGCGATGCTTTTCAGTCTCGGAGTGCTCTGAATACTACTACTCCGCATGCTGAACGAAGTGGCTTGAATACTACTGTGTCTAATGTCGCACGAAATGATTATCCGAGCGCGGGAGATGTGGTTCTTACTTTCTATGCTAGGAATGGTGATTCCTGTACGTATTTTCTGTTATCCTTTCTTTCCGCTTCTACTTCTACCACCTACTTTCTCCCCTTGCCTCTCTCTCTCACCTCACTTATACCTTCCCCAAACCCCTCCAAAAATCCGACTAACCTTCCCTCTCTAGTCCAACAGACTTTCCCTGTAGATGGAAACAACTATGTCATCGATAACCCGCTCAAGATTGCAAAGATCGTCGCAGAAGGAACGGGATATTGTGCGGTCACGGGTTACTCGGGAAGCTTTACACAGACGCAAAATACGTGTGGGCCGTTGACGGTTAGTCCGATTAGTGTGCAGGTTTGGGGTCAGTGTAGTACTGCGTTGCCGGCGGAGGGGTATGGGTTGGATGTTAGACCTAATTAGTGTAGAGATGGAAGAGAATGGAGAAGGGAGAGAGGAAAGAAAGGATTGAGAGTGGTGATCGGGTGAAATGATGTGTTCGTTTTTACTTGGTGTTGGGTTTGATTATGATGCTCTGTCAGATTGTTCATGAAAGGAACCTCGCTCCTTTTGTTTTAGGAAAGCAAAATGGATCGCCAATGATTTGCTGCAATTAATAATTATTCTGACAATACAAAAACATACTGCAGATTCAATCTCCAAACTGTGTACATGTCCCAGAAGATCCAACACCCCTCAAGACCCGATTGTTGTCCAAACCTAAACACCGTAGCCTGCCCCTATTCTCTAAACAGCCTTTCCTCTGCCAGGCGCCTCTTCAAATTTCTTTAACCATTTCTCTTCCTGTTTGAACAATTCTACGGCTCTCATTGCGCTTGGAGAACCCACTTCTGGATCTGCGTTGCCTTCGAGTAATGCCTATTAATGATTAGAATCTCGAAAACACTAATCTAGAGATTTGAGAAAAAATCTTGACAAGAAAGTGAAAGAAATCTACATACCTCGACAACTTCAGATTCTCCCTTGAAGACAGCACCCGCTAGAGGGGATTGTCCTCGATCGTTTAATGAATTGGGATTCGCGCCATACTGAAGAAGAAGTCGAACGAGTGGTGCATGCCCGTGGTAGGCAGCTAACATTATCTATTGTTTTATGTTAAAGGCCGCCCATTGAATCAGAAGTTGTAGCATCGAAAAGGACATCGTGTGAAAGGAGGGGTAACACGTGGTGAGGGGTGAACAAGATTCACGTGATGAGGGGTGAACGAGATTTGTCGAGCGTCGCGGATGATAACACCATGAAGACATCTTGATGAAAACCTAAACTTACAAGACTATCACCCTTCTCGTTTGTCATATTAGCCGGTAGACCTAGAGATAAAGCTTGGTTGAAAATCTCCATGTCTCCATTCCGAGCTGCGTCGTACATTCTGGTTGCTAACGCTATGGCTGCAGGTGGAAGTGAGGCGACCGTTGCGCCGTTTGATGGGTCTGGATTGGACATCTTTGGATGATAGTGGAGGATTGTTATTTTGAGGAGGAAGGGTCAATAGGAATTCAAATAGCAGATCTTGGAATTCGAGTTTATATGTAGAATTTGTGTCTATAGTTTTGATACAGTAAGACTCGGGGCTGAAGATTATTAATCTTGGTTCTGGATTGGTCTTACTGATTTGATTAGCGATTCAATAGTGATGACATCGTTACATTTTAGTCGTCCGCTAGTACCCGCTGATATCCGCAACACACAAAGATTCCCGAGGTTCTCTCCTCATCATATGGATATCGATATCCTCACTTCAATTTCCTCCATCCACAATTTTAAAAATGCGACCACTCCTCCGAGTCCCCTTCAAATCTACGCTCCCAAAACTCGTCACCCCACGGTTTTACTCCACTGCCAAATCGGGTCGACCGCAATTCATCTCCTCTTTCCAGATCCCGACCCCGCACTCCAACGGTACCATTCGTGTTCTATCATTATGTCGTCCCGAAGCTCGTAATGCTATTAGTATCCAATTGCTACAGGAACTAAGAGCGCATGTAGATGATATTGCGGCGGAATATGACGCAGATGGAAATGAGATAAGGAAGGTTAGGCCGCAGGGGGAAGATGGACCAACGAGAGCTTTGATCATTACAAGTGAGGTTGACGGGGTATTTTGTGCGGGGGCTGATCTGAAAGAGAGAGCTACTTTTACGCCTGAGATGTATGTTCTTGCTCATTTCTTTGGTGGTTAAAATGCAACAAAAGATGTGGACTAATCATAACTCAACATCAACAGGACTCAAACATTCCTCCACAATCTCCGCTCAACATTCACCAAACTTTCTACACTTCCAATCCCAACCATCTCCGCAATTTCCTCGGTTGCTCTTGGTGGCGGCCTCGAATTGGCTCTTTGTACACATATGCGTGTTCTTGCTTCTACGGCCGTCGTTGGATTGCCGGAAACGAGACTTGGTATAATACCCGGCGCGGGTGGAACGCACCGACTTCCAGCTTTGATAGGGATCGGAAGAGCGCGGGATCTGATATTGACAGGGAGGAGAGTAAGTGGTCCAGAAGCGTATTTTCTAGGAATTGCGGATCGCTTGGTTGAGGTTAAGGAGAATGAAGGGGAAGGGGAGGGAGAAGGGACAGAGAAGGGAGATGTGATGAAGAGAGCTAAAGAAGCGGTTTTGAGAGAGGCGGTTCACTTGGCTGGGACGATTTGCGAAGGAGGTCCGGTGGCAGTAAGGAGTGCGTTGAAAGCTGTGGGGTGGGCAAGAGAAGATGTTGAAAATGATATGTATGGAAGGGTTGTAGGGACAGAAGATAGAGATGAGGCTTTGGCTGCTTTTAGAGAGAAGAGGAAGCCTGTTTTCAAGGGGAGATGAGGAGTTCATTGATTTATATGGTCTAAATTCTGAGAGGGGTCAAATCTGACATTCATTAAGTGGGGTCATAGTGAATAGCAAGGCTGAGATGAAGTCGGAACCGGCCAGAAAAGGCAGGGGGGCAGATGAAAATCAACATCATGACGAAATGTAGATGTGGACTGGAAGCTCGTTGCGTCTTTTAGGCGTCTCGGCTACAAATTCAAAATATCAGGAATGAAGGGGTACCTGTTACGGACATAATTGCATTTTACATTATTCAAATATATTTTGTATACGGAGGCCAGATTCGATGGCACAAATCCTTTTTCATTATTCTTTTCCTTGTAGGTTAAACATCACCTCTGACCTAGAGAAACCATCTCTTCAATGCCTCGTTTTGGAAAACATGTTAGCTTCATGAAGATTGACTCGGCATGTGGGTTCTACTTCATCGTTATACACCCTTCTGCCGCGTCATCCGGTTCACTCAGTCGACTCATCTTTTTCATTCCATATGTTCGTATCGATTATTCTTCTTTTATCCCATGCTCCTTCTGTTCAGAAGTATTCAACACAAGCTTCGGCAAGCGTAGCTTCTAGAGCCCATGGTGCCTCGGAATTGAAAGTCCTACCACTCATAGAACTAATCACTCAAGCCGTGGTATCGTGAGCTATGTCGTATATGTATGCACCTGGTGCTGGCGTTCGGTTTGAAGATATTGTAGAGCTGAATCTTGTTGGGGGAGTGAAAAAACTTTATGGGGGGTGGAGGATGTTTTGGTGAAGTTATGAGAAGGGAAAGAAGAGGAGGTGATAATGGGTTATATTATTTGTAGGATAGAAAGGAAATGAAAAAAAAAAAAAAAAAAAAAAAAAAAAAAATTGATATTAAAAGAAGAGAGAAGAAAGAAGACATACCTATTTCTGTCCTACCCGTCATTCCCGACTTTACAACGAACGAGTTACTCTTATTTTGATTCTTGCTCGACCACGTTTCGCGACTATAATTCTAGTAAAGACGTAGCTTTTTAGAAATGGCTGTGGTGTAGCTTGTGCTGAGAGTTCAGGTCAATATATTTTTACCCTTAAAACTAAGAACAGCGGGAATCTCGTTGATGGGAGTTCTGATGAAGATGTATGTTGATGTTAGATGGGAGATGAGGTGGGAAAGGGAGTGAATTTGGAGTATATATCTTGTCAAGAAAGATTGAATCTAGAGACATGATTAGTAGCATACTATTCAGAACCAGTATCTCAGAACTCTAAGCATTATAAATCATTGTGGTATTCTTGACAATAAAAACATCCTTACACTGAACAAGATGGCTCTGATCATCTTTATATCCATCCATGCCGATAAAAGTAGATACTTATATCCACCGGATATACGAAGAATGGATCATGGCTATCGGGATTGCACGTGGAAGTTTGAAACACGAGGCTGTGTGAACTGGAGATTAAGCCGGACGTAAAGGATACAGAAGGATTTGAAAGGGTTTTACAAGCTGAAGATTGACAGCACAGTAAAGAGGAGAATCAACGCTTACATTTATAGCTGACATGTCAGAATTTTGACGTGAAAGGAGAGAAAATAACGTAAAATAGCTTACTTGACTTGCGAATATATACATAAATATCCAACTCCACTCTAGGCATCTGAATTCTGTCGTGCAGAATAGAAACACAGCATGGCCCAGCGTATGTGCAAGAGGGCGTAACATACTTTCCAGAATTTTGATTCTAGACCACTCTTTTCATTCGTGCGCTTCCAATTTCAAACCTTCTTCTGTAATGTTTGGAACTAGTCCTACTGTAGTTGAGTAGTCTATTGCAAACTTCATATAAGGTAAAAGTAAAGTCTAAAATCAACATCTAA